>NC_133662.1:96991757-97291757 GCF_037893015.1 Macrotis lagotis | reverse complement strand
TCTTAGCTCGATAAAATGGAAAACAAGTTACCTAGGGGAAAAACTCCTTCTTTACATCATATTCCACAATATATTCTATGTAACCTTAATATTAAAGGAAAAACTGTGAAAATATTAGAAGAGAAACAGTACTCATAACTGTGAGTAGAAGATATATTCTTGATCATATAAGAAATAGAAACAATTTGGGGACAGCTCCGTAGCACAGCGGATAGAGCATGGCCCTGGAGTCAGGAAGACCAGGTTCAAATCCGGCCTCAGACGCTTAATAATTACCTAGCTGTGTGGCCTTGGACAAGTCACTTAACCCCATTGCTCTGCAAAAAAAGAAATAAAGATAATTTTAAAAAAACTTGATTTCATGATACTAAAAATCTTGTGTGCAAAAACAAAATTAATGCACCTTGTATAAAAAGGGAAGTTATTGAATGGGAAAAAATGTTGGTTTCAAATTTCTCTGATAACCAGTTATAAATATGCTGTATAAAGATAATATAATATATAGGTGACTAATAATAGCCATTCCCAGAGGATTTGAACAAGTTTCTCAAAAGAAAAATTGCAGAGTATTCAGTCACAAGAATGCTCCAGATCATTCATAACAGCAGAAATGCACATCAAAACAACTCAGAGGTTTTACCTCATACTTTGAAAATTGGCAAAAATGAACCCAAAATGGCAGTAGTCACTATTTTGTTTTAGCTTTTTTGCAAGGCAAATGGGGTTAAGTGGCTTGCCCAAGGCCACACAGCTAGGCAATTATTAAGCGTCTGAGGCCGGATTTGAACTTGGGCACTCCTGGCTCCAGGGCTGGTGCTCTTTCCACTACGCCACCTAGCCACCCCCAGTAGTTACTAATTAGTTGGGGAATGGCTAAACAAATGGTACATAAATGAAAAGAAAATATGAGTGTGATGAATTACAGAGAAGCATAGAAAGACCTATATGAACAGATACAGAGTTAATTAAACAGAGCCACAAAAATGTTTTTTTTCACATTTACAATGCAGTTACAATGAAATGAAATGAAAAAGATGAAAAATGAATATAACAAAATTATAATAATCAGGCAGGATTAAAAATGGAGAGATTTTTTTGAAAATACTCCTAATCCATTCCTTTGTGGGGGCGGGAGGTGCACAGGTATTACACATTTCATGTGTCTGGTGACTTTTTCAGTTTTATTTTTCAAAAAAGTATTAAATAGGATGACTCTCTAGGAGGGGAAATAGGAAGGGTCCTTAGGATACCTATAATGTTATAAGAAACAGAAGACATCAACAAAACTTATTTAAAATAAAAGTAAAGCGGTGTTCTAGTGGATTTCCAAATAAATCCCCCATCTCATTTCATTCTTCTCAACTGTTCATATTTGAATTTTATTGTTTCATTATTTAATTTTATTTTTTTCATATTATCAATTTATTAAAGAAAGGTGAACTTTTTAAAACAAGGATGAGACTCTCACAGCTCCATGTACTGTGTAGTCATGCAAACAAACTAAAGGTGATGCTTTCCACATCTGCTCTCCAGAAGGGGCAGAAGTCCTGGCGCCAGAATCAAGTCCCTCTCTTCTTACTGATGGCTCTTTTGTTTTGCTTGGAAGCATTTCCCCAACCTCACTCAAGTAACCACACTCAAAATTTCATAGACCACTTCTCTCTTCTGCTACCCCACCTATGGGATGCTGAGGATCCCAGGAACAGGCTACTCTGGGAGTATTTCTTTGTTGGCAGCTTAGTTCCACGATGCAGAATAAAATAAGGACAATACAAAATTAGAGTAAGTTTGAAGAAATGTAGCATGACAGGTGAATCTGATTCTTGCAGATCTTCCCAGTTTATACTAGCTTCAGCTCTGAAACATTTTATAAAGGAATTCTGGCAATGGGTTAGGGAAAAGCAGGTTGGAAGAGTATCACACCCTTATTTTACTCTCTGTCCTTCCTCAAGATCAGTCTGGACATGAAATTGAATGACCTGAATTCACATATGGAACAACAATCCAAAACATAAAAATGGTCTCCTAAGAGTTGGGTATTATCAAGCAGGTTACTGGGGAGAGGCTAAGCAGTGAAGAAGAGCCTCTCTTACTTTAAAAGACCCAGAGGGAGAGAGAAAATGCTGAACCTAGGTCAAAAAGTTAAAGGTACCAAAGGCCTGGGAAATTTTACCATACTGAACTAGTGACCCCTAAATAAGAAGGGGAGATTGTCTGTCTATCATAAACCTGTTTAGCTCCTCCCCACCTGACGTGGGAAGGGAAAAGAGGGAGATGTGTCTCTTTTTTTTATTTTCACAAGCCAAATGGGGTTAAGTGGCTTGCCCAAGGCCACACAGCTAGGTAATTATTAAGTGTCTGAGACTGGATTTGAACCCAGGTACTCCTGACTCCAAGGCTGGTGCTTTATCCACTACACCACCTAGCCGCCCCTGAGATGTGTCTTTCAAAAGAGTAAATTGTTACTTTCTGATGCCCAACTCTTTCCTCTAGTGGTCAAGGGTGTTTGATCTTCTAGGTATGGTAGATGCAGTTTAGTCCTTGGACATGCCTGGCTTTGGGAATGGTTGTGCTAGCCCTGCTGCTGCTTTATAGGTAAATCTTGGCTGGATCTTCCTGGACTATACAGTCTTCATCTCATGGTCTTGGTCCTGCTCTTCTTCTTCCTCTTCCTCTTCTTCCTCTCCAGGAGCATCCCCATCCCTGGCAATCTCTTCCACATGAGCAAACATATCAGCCATCAGTGCTTTCTCCAACCTCTTTCTCACCTGCTGTACAAGTTCTTCCTGTTTCCTGATGTCTTCATCAGTCACCATGAAGGCTTTGCAGAGTGGTTGGGAGGTATTAAGCCATAACCCAGGATTCTTCTCAACAGCAGCTGAGAGCTGCCCAGTGATGGGCATTGTACTAGTGTGCGGGGCATTGTACTAGTGTGCGGGGCACTGACAATAGCAGAGAGGAGGGTTTCATCAGTGCAACCTGGGCCAACCCCTTGCAAACCTTTAGGAAGATCCATTGTTTTCACAAGCTCTTCTGCAATGTCAAAGGCATTCAGTCCACTTAGTTTCTTTTCCCAAAGAAGCTTTCGAGGCTGGTCCACAGCCTTCTGTGGATCACTCTTTACTTTATTACTGGGATGGTTAGTAATCTTGATAACAGGCTGATAACAGCAATCTTGATAACAGGCTCTTTGAAGATGGATGCTGTCTGCTGGACAGGGAGTGCAGTATTTAAATCTGGTTTTCCTTTTGCGCCCTGCTCCGCTGCCCACGCCCCACGCCCCTCCTCTTCCTCCCACCTGTTTCATTAATTTTAAAAGAAAAGTCTGAAACACCAGACTACTGGATTTTAGAGTTGGGAACCTGCTCAAGGGATCTGCAAACTTACCTTTCCATTCTTACATCTTAGTCCTTTTCTGCCATCCAGAGACGCATAGTCTCCAGATATTTTCACTAGCTCTGCCCCAGGCCTGGACCTCTGCTTTCTCATCTCTATTTCCTGGCATCCTTCCAAGTCCTAGCTACAATCCTGTCTTCTACAAGATGTCTTTCCTTGCCACCCCCACCCCCCCAGTGCTAGTGCTTTATTTGTATGTTGTTGTATACTTGTCTGTGAGATGGGGTTCCCCTGGAGAGTTGACCTTTCACTGTATCCCTGGCCTTTAGAACAGATTATCTGGCACATAATAGGACTTCAGAAATGCTTGCTGACTAAACTACCTCTCCTATCTTGGGCTGGGACTTTCTACTATTTGTTCACTTTTATGAAAGGAGATGGGGAGGGAATAACTTAGAACTCTAGCCACAAGGGCTCCTACCCATCACCTAAGCAATATAGCTGTGCTCTTTTCTACTTTGAATCTTCTGTATAATTCTCTAAAAATCTTTCATTAAACTCCAAGTTAATCTAATTCAGGTTGGAATCTATGACATTGTCTTGCCATTCCCACCTCCCAGACCTGTCTTCCAACTCCATATATATATATATATATATTTTTTTTTTTTTTAAATTTCCTTGAAAGAGTGTTATCATGGAGAATGGATGATGAAACCCACTTCCTTCACATTTGGAGAAAGGTTGTTGGTTACAGATGACAGAATGTTGTATGCTTAATTATTTTTTCTTTTTAACAATGGAATAATTCTTTTAATAGGATATGAAGTGTGCCTGTGGTATAAAAAACAAAAACAACAATAAAAATTTTTTTAATGAGGCAGACTTTATCTTTTATATCCTACAAACACTTGGTACATTGCAGGAAGTACAAGATTTAGATTTGAATTTCAGGCCTGTCATTTAGTAGCTGTATGACCAAGATCAGAGACCTTATTTGAAAAATGGAGGTGGTATTACCTGCACTTGCCACTTCATAAGGTTGATATGATCTTGAAGTAAAGTAATGTATAGAAAATGGATTTTTGTTAAACATTATATAAATGTAAACTTCTTTTATTATTATTATATATTCAATAAATTAGTTGTTTGAAGGAAAGTGCAGAAAATTCCTTTTAAATCTGTATATAAGTACTGTTTTTGCTTTTGAAAGAGTGCCTGTACCAATGAAAATTGGGGCTTCTAATATAACTTCACCTTGCATTGTAATAATCAATAAAGTTGTAAGGTTATAGCAAACTGTAGTAATATTTGTTAGGTAATAAATGCTGTAGTTATTTGTTGTAAGGAAATGGGTATTTTTATTTACATCTTCTATCAGAGAATCTACAAGCAATAGGAAATGAAAATTGCCTTTTTCTCCTTGGATCAATATACTTATTTACCTCTAGCTCAAATGTCAATGTCATAGATGCAAAACAAGTTCATCATAGAGTATCTCACTGCAAACAGGAAATTTTATTACCTTGAATTCTTCATGGAAAAGGGACTAGGTGATTTTACAATATAGAACTATCAGTTTCTTCAGCAGTCCTGAATATTGATTTTATTTCCATTTTTATAAATATAAAAAATAATGAAATAATCAATGTAGATGTTTAACAGACCATTACAAACACAAGACCATTTGATTTTTTTATTTCTTACTATCTGTTGAATTTCTCTTGAGTTTCTGAATCAGCCAAATTTACTTTTTTTTTTTTTGCAAGGCAATGGGGTTAAATGACTTGCCCAAGGTTACACAGCTAGGTAATTATTAAATGTCTGAGGTCAGATTTGAACTCAGGTCCTAACTCCAGAGCCAGTGCTCTATACACTATGCCACCTAGTTCTCCATATGTCAAATACTTTGGAAGAAAAAAAGGCAGATAGAAATCAGAAATTGAAATAGTAAGTAGTAGTATACTTAATTGGTAATAAGGCAAAGCAGTTCTTCCTCATAAGCTTAAACATTTATAGTGCTTGGTTTTACACTGGATGTCCCAAGTCCCACTGCTATTTTAAGCTGCTAAAACTATGTAAGTTACTTAGGCTTAAAATGGTACCAAAACTTTTGTAATATCATTACCACCACATCCCAGTGACCTCTTTTTATTCTGTATGTAGTACTTGTTTTTTGACATGATTCTAAAGTGCTAGGTCAAAAAGTTAAAGGTACCAAAGGCCTGTGCTGAATTACATGTTTGGACAAGAAATATAAAGGAACTTTTTAAAAGGGAAAAAGAAAAGGGCAGTTCTTCTCATAACAAACAACTGTCTGTTGTCGGTACTAATTCATCCACTGTTAATTTTGCAGCTATCAAACATTTGTTGGGCCAGATTGTAAACATAGCTACAGGGTCCTTCTGTTTATTTTCCACTGTTCTGGATATTAAGACGCCAGACTTAACTTACGTGGAGATTTTATGACTGATCACGTTTTCCATACTAAAAGAATAAATGCTTTATTTTATAACACTTGATTGACTTTAACTTTATATTAAAGATAGTTAAAGTCATTCAGTCATTAAGTATAAAGTGCCTACTTGCTAAGTGCTAGACTATATAAGGACAGAAGAAATTCATTCCAAGCTCCATAGTTACTGGTGAAGAAACTAAGGCCCATATCGGTTAAATGAATTGACAAATGAAATCACACAACCAGTGAGTGTTTTTCACACTTAGGTCGAATGGCTCCAAATTCACCATACATTCTACTATTATGATGCTGCCAATTAATGGCCATTAAATTTTTTTTCTAATGTTATAGTAATTCATCCCCCCCAAAAAATTTGTCCTGAGTAAGAATGAATAGTATAAGGCTTAAAAACTAGGAAAGGGGAGGCTAGGTGGTGTAGCAGATAGAGCACTGACCCTGGAGTCAGGAGTATCTGAGTTCAATCTGGCCTCAGACACTTAATAATTACCTAGCTGTGTGGCCTTGGGCAAGCCACTTAACCCCATTGCCCTGCATAGATAGAAAGATAGATAGATAGATAGATAGATAGATAGATAGATAGATAGATAGATAGATACTAGGAAATACATATAAAATTTTTTTAGCTTTAAATGTTTTCAGTAGGTTAAGATTGAAGAAAATGAATGAAATAGCAAAAGAAATTCTATAGAATGACAAAAATTTGTTTTATTGTTTCTGAAATACCATCCTAACTGAAATCATATACTTTTTACTATATACATTATTTACTATATTTACTATATAAAATTATTACAGCTGTTGAAGTGAATAAATTGCAATCACTCCAGCCCTGCTATATATATTCTAGACCTTGTACAATGTGCTGAGCAAAAAGGCAGAAGCGAAACACCTCCTTGCCTTTCACTAGGGGAAAATAACATTTATATAAAGAAGTAAATGTAGGTATATGCAAATTTATTTTCAGGAGATTAGTATTAGCAACTGATTGAGGTTACTAACAGGGAAGAATTGAATCGTATTATTTGGCAATTTTGAAGGAAACAAAAGAGTGAAGGACAAGGGCATTATAGCCATTGCAAAAGCATGGTGATGATATATGGAATATTGGGTGAAGTGTGGTGAGTAAGGGAGAGCAAGAAAATCAGTTGGTAAGCTGTAGATTGCGATTGCCTGAGGAGGAGAACTATTAGGAAGGTTTTTGAGAAATCAGTTGGGGCCAAGTTGTAAATAACTTTAAGAGCTAAACAGAGGAATTAATATTTTATCCCAGAAATAATAAGGAGCCAATGAAAGTAGTATTTTGAATGGGGAATTTATTTTGTCAAACCTACACTTTAAAAACATTACCTAGATACCTGTGTTTAATAAGGTAGAGTAGATAGAGATTTGAGGGAGGGAGATCAAGTATTAGGCCATAAGAGCAATCTATTTGAGAGATGATAAAGAGTGAGGGGTGGTGGCTATGTCCATACTAAGAAACTGCAGGAGTTTTTTGGAGGTAGAAATGGCAAGATTTGACAACTGATTAAATATTCAATTATTTTAGTGGTGAGGGAAAACTGGAACATGACAGTGTGGTTGCAAATCTGGGCAGCCAGAAGGGTTGTGGTACTCCCAACAGAAAAGGAAATTTAAGGGGTCTGGGTTGGGAGTGAGAATCAGTTTTTCACTTTTTGAGTTTTAGACATCTATGAAACATTCAGTCTGAAATAATAAGTAGTTAGAGAAGTATAACTTGAGGTCAAGAGAAAGACTGAACTGGACATAAAGATTTGAAGGTCATCTGCATAGTTTCAATTATCATTCAACAAGAATTTATTTATTAAGTGTCTGCTTTTTTGCCAGGCACTAAGGTAGATGCTGGAGATACAAAGAACAAAAAAAAAAAAAAATGAAACCATTTCTACTCTCAAGGAGCTTAACATTCTGTCAGGGAAGACAGTATGTACATATGTAAGTATTTACAGAAAAATTACAAGGTAATTAGAGAGGGAAGACACTAATAATTGACTTCAAGAAAAGCTTTCATGTAGAAGATGGTGTTTGAGTTGCGTTTTGCAAGAAGGAAGAAGTCAGTGAGGTAAAAATGAGGAATGATTGCATTCCAAACTTAGGGGAAACTTAGAGATAAAGACCGGAGAGGAATTGCCTGAGGAACAGAGAGAGAAAGCTGATTTGGCTAGATTGCAGAGTCTAGAAGGAGTTTGTCCTGGGAAGCTAGAAGGAGGTTGGGGCCAGATTGTGTAAGATTTTAAAAGCTAAACAGCAGAAGAGTTCATATTTTATTGTAGAGTTGGGAGAAAGCCACTGGAGTTTATTGAGTAGAGGAAAGACCAGGTCAGATCTGTACTTAAGGAAAGCCAATTAATCAATAAGTATTTATTAAGCACTTAACTATATGCCAAACATTGTATTAAGTGCTGAAGATACAATAAAAAAGGGCAAAAAAAATAGTTCCTTACTTTCAGTTGGAGAAGATAATCTCAGAGGGAAAGATACTAAATATTGGAGGGACCTGGATAGGTTTGCTTTGAGGAGGTAGCACTAAAATTGAATCTTGAAGGAAGCTAGGAATTCTAAAAGACAGGGGGGAGGAGGGGAAGCATTCCATCCTTGTGGACAGTTAGAACAAATATATGGAGACAGGAGAGAAAAAAAGCAAGTAGACCAGATAATCCAAGCTCAGAGTGAATAGAAGGGACCAAAGTATAAGAATTATTAAAAAGAGAGGAAGAAGCCAGGCTGTGAAGCGAAGCTTAATGTCAAAAGATCATCATATGCGATCATGAAGGAAATGAGTAGTTGATATCACATGATCTTAGGAAAATTACTTTGACAACTGTTTGGGTGGATGGATTAGGAGTAGGAAGAGACTAGAGATAAGGAGACTACCTAGAAGGCTTCTCTAGTAGTAGAGATTTGATGAAGGCCAGATCTATAGTGGGGAGAAAGGAATGTATACAAAAAATACTATGAAAGTAGTATCTAAATACAAAGCAAAACTACTTTGTCTACAGTAACGTAATAGTTTCTAAAGTAAAATTTGGTCACCTATAAAGGGCTGTATAAATGTGAGTTACAACTTTTTTGGGGGGAAGGGGGAAGTTTGGAACAATCACATACTTTGAGGAATTTTCATACAGTACCAAAACACTATATGAGTGCTTTGAAGTCAGCTCTCATTCATAAAAGTAACCATAATGATCTTTTATTTCTAATCACATCTTTTCATTTCTTTCCCCACCTCTCACCTTCTTCCACCCCCAATCTGTAGTTTTAGCTGGAAAGTAAAGCAATGTTATCAGGAAAAATGACAATTATAAAAATAAAGAAAAATTAGATCGCAGTGATAATACAAATCTGACAGCTAAAAGATAAATTACGCTTCTGGCAAAAATGGAAGACTTGAAGATGGTAAGTTGTGTTGACCATTCACAGATGTGATGACATATGGAAACTAGTCCCAATGTACAGAAACATGTTGTTTGGTGCCTGCAATGAAGTATGAGAGCAGGTTGAATTTTGAAATGGTCACAAGAAGATAACAGCTGTGTGTTCGAATCATAATATAAAAGGCTATTCTAGTTTCTTTAATATTCCTTTTTTAAAAAAATCTTTCATTTTTATTCCATGTTCATTTCAAAACAATAAAAAAAAGAAAGCTGAAAAGCAGTGCAGAAAAACATATAGATTGACCAAATGTGATGTGCTGCATGCCCTTTGTCCTCAGTTCTCTGGATCATTATAATTACAGTATTTAGTTTATTGTTGTTTTCTTCTCTTTCCATTTACAGTGGTTTAGTCAATCAAGTATTTTTTCTTTTTAAAGATTTTATTTTGAGTTTTACAATTTTTCCCCCTAATCTTACTCTCCCCCCCCCACAGAAGACAATTTGACAGTCTTTACATTGTTTCCATGGTATACATTGATCCAAATTGAATGTGATGAGAGAGAAATCATATCCTTAAGGAAGAAACATAAAGTAAAAGAGATAGCAAGATCAGACAATATCAGTTTTTTCCCCCTAAATTAAAGGTAATAGTCTTTGGTCTTTGTTCAAACATCACAGTTCTTTCTCTGGATATAGATGGTATTCTCCATCACAGACAGCCCCAAATTGTCCCTTATTGTTGCACTGATGGAATGAGCAAGTCCATCAAGGTTGATCATCACCCCCATGTTGCTGTTAGGGTGTACAGTGTTTTTCTGGTTCTGCTCATCTCACTCAGCATCAGTTCATGCAAATCCCACCAGGCTTCCCTGAATTCCCATCCCTCCTGGTTTCTAATAGAACAATAGTGTTCCATGACATACACATATCACAGTTTGCTAAGCCATTCCCCAACTGAAGGACATTTAATTCATGTATTTTTTTAAATGCTACCATATGCCAGGCACTATGTTGAGTCCTAGGAATACAAAGAAAGTCAGGAAACAGCCCTTACTCTCAAGGAAACCACTACCTAATGAAATGGGGGGGCAAGATATAAATGACTTTGTAGGTTGGAGATAATCTCAAAAGGAAGACACTAAGATTAAGGAGAATTGGAAATGACTTTTTGAAGAAATGTAACTGTAGCTGACACATGAAGTAGCTGCAATGTAAGGGTGAAGGAGAGAATTCTGGGTATTAAGACAGCCTGTGAAAATTCCTGGAATCACGAGAGGAGCTGTTGTAAGCCAGTATCACCAGATCATAGGGAACATGTGAGTGAATTACAGGTTAAGACTGGTAGGTTAGGAAGGCTTTAGAAACCAAACAGAGGATTTTATATTTAAGCCTGGCAGGAGTGAGCCAGTAGAGTTTATTGAATGGTTAGACATGGCTAGGCTTATACTTTCGGAAGATCATTTTGACAGCTGAGTGGGGAGGGACCTGAGACAGGAAGAACCAAGAGCAGGCTTCTGAAATAAGTCAGATATCTTAAACCAAGGGTGGTGGCAATATCAGAGTTGAGAATGGGGTATACACAACAGATTTTAATAGAAAGGTAGAAACAATGAGGTGTGGGTGGCTTTTGGTTGGAGGGGTAGGAGTAGGGAAGTAAAAGAATGAGGAGTTGAGCATACCTAGGTTGACAGCCTCTAATTGACTTGGAGGATGATAGTACCTTTGATGTTGCATATAATCCCTTTTGATGTTATTTTCTTTTCCTCTATTTTTTTCTGATACCATCAGCTCTGCCTCAGGTGGATCACATTCTTTATCATAAGTCCATCACAGAAGTTACTTCCATATTTTTCCACAGTTGTCATTGCTGCTTGTAATTCCCTCTGTCCATTCCTCCCCACTACCATCTATTATATTTTCTCTCTCCTTTCACTCTGTCCCTCTTCTAAAATGTGCTGTAGGGTAGCTGAGAGGCACAGTGGACAGAGGACTAGCCCTAGGGCTAAGAGACCCCAAGCCCACATATCACCCCAGAGACCCAGCTACCACCTGGCCCCATGGTCCCAGACAGGCCACCCAATCCCAGGACCTTATAAAAAGTAAAAAAGAAAATGTGTTTCTCTCCTATGATCTACCCTCTCCTCTATCACCCACATCTCCCCTCTTCCTCCTGATCCCCTTTTCTCCTTTTTACTCTAGATGTCTTTACCCTGTTGAGTGTGTATGCTGTTTACTCTCTGAGCCATTTCTGATGAGAATGAAGGTTTCCTCATTCCCCCTCCCCTTCCCCACTTCCATACCAGTACAAAAGCTCATTGCAAAAAAATTTCTTTTATATGAAATATCTTAGCCTATTCCACCTCTCCTTTCTCTTACTCCCCGTACATTTCCCTTTTAGCCATTGACTCCATATTTACAATACATTATATCTTCAAATTCATCTCTCTCCTTTGCTTCATCTATAACCTGCTCTATTAAATGAGAAGGTTCATATGAGTAGTATCAGTATCATTTTTCTGTGCAGAAATACATGCAGTTCATCATCATGAAGTCCCTCGTAATTTACCTTTCTGCATTCTTTATGCTTCACTTGAGTATTGTACTTGAAGGTCAAACTTTCTGTTCAGCTTTGGCCATTTCAGTAGGAACATTTGAAATTCCCCTGTTTCATTGAAAGTCCATCTTTTCCCTTGGAAGAGGATGTTCAGTTTTGTTAAGTGGTTGATTCTCAGTTGCATTCCAGCCTCTTTTGCTTTCTGGAATGTTTTATTCCAAGCCCTACAAGTTCTTAATGTAGTTGCTGCTAAGTCCTGTATGATCCTGACTGCAGTTCCACAATATCTGAATTGTGTCCTGGCTGCTTGTAATATTTTCTCTTTGACTTGGGAGTTCTGGAACTTGGCTATAATATTCCTGGGGGTTGGTTTTTTTATTTGCAGCTCTGGAAACTGCTTCTGCTGCTGGGAGCCATGGCTCCCTGGTGCCCTGGGGCTGTTCCTGGGCGTCTGAAGTTCCTTTGTTCTTGTGGGGCCACCCCTCTAAACCCATGGAACAGAGTTTTTCCACTATTTTCCAGGTTACCTTGGACTGGAGAATTGCCTCACTGGATCTTTCTGTGGGTTCTTTCTCTTGAAAATTTAGTTAGAGTCATAATTTTAAGGTTTTTGAAATATTTTGTTGAAAGCACCTAAGAGAGGTTCTTCTCCTGTTGCCATCTTGGCTCCGCCCCCCCCCCCATGTTATTTTCTTACAGTGCAGTTATATTCCATTATATTCATATACCATAATTTATTAATTTCTTTTTATCACTTGATGAGTACTTTGTTTCCAATTATTTACTGCTGCAAAGTATTAATATGAAAGTTTTGGCATATATATGGGAATTTTTCTCTTGGCCTCCCTGGAGTATATGAGATAGATCTTTAGTCAGAATATAAATATTTTATAGTCACTTTTTTAGAAGAATTCCAAATTGTTTTTCAGTGACTGGACCTCTTCACAACTTAACCAGTGTTACTGGTTAATCAGTTTATTATTGTCTGTCTGTCTTTAACCTTTCAAGTCTTTTGTCATCTTTTTTCCAGTAAAGTCTTTCAAATCTTTTTTCCTATATTATTTTGATCAAATGAAGATGAGAAAATCATCTCACTATTTCAACCAGTTCCACTGCAAATTTGTTATGTAACCTTTTCCTACTGTATTTTCCTTTTCAACTCACTAACCCTCTCTTCACAACTACTCTTCTAAACCTTTTTATACCTCCTCAACCTACCTTCCCTCCACTCTCAGCTGAGAATCTTGCATCATTTAAATTGAAGCCACTGGGTGTGAGCTTCCTGTTCTCTCCTCTTCCTTATCTTCTGCCATTTAGGTGCCTTCTGTCATTTCACTCCTATCTCATGGGATGAAGTGACTTTACTCTTCACCAAAACTAACTTTTTGTTCAAGTGAACCTATTCATTTCCATCTCTACTAATTCATTTCCTATTGCCTATACACATGCCCATATCTTCCCTATTCTGGAAAAAATATGCTCACTTGACCCCTCTATGTCTTCTGCCTCTGTTGCTAAACTTCTTGAAAGTCCCTACAATAGGGACCCCCCCCACACACACACTTTCTCTCTTCTCACTCTCTTAACCCCATTAGAAATTAGCTTCTAACCTTAGCATTCCACTGAATCTGCTTTTTCCAAAGTTCCCAAATTCAATGACCTTTTCTCAGTTATCATCTCATTGACCTCTCTTGCAGCCTTTGACAACTTTGACTACTCTGTCCTTCTAGATTTTTGGAACACTGCTCTGCTGATTTTCTTCCTACCTATTTGACTGCTCCTTCTCTATTTCCTTTGCTAGATTCTCCTCTGATTGTAGGTCTCCCTCAGGGTTCTGTCCGGGGTCCCATTCTCTTCTCCCTCTACACCATTTTAGTTAGTGATTTCATAAGTTCTCACGGATTCAATTATCATCTCTATGTTGATGTTTTCCATATTTTCCTTTCTTGTCCCAGTCTATTCAGCATTTGAATCTCAAATCCCAGTTCATCTCAACCTGAATGTCCAGTAGACATCTTAAACTCAATTTTTCCAAAATGTAAGTCATTATCTTTTCCCCTAAACGCTCCCCTTCTACTTTCCCTATTACTTTAGAGGGCAACACCATCTTCCCAGTCCCTCAGGCTTATAATCTAGGAGTCATTCCTCATTTTTCTCTCACATCCCAGACCCCATATTCAAACTGTTGACAAGGCCTTTTGATTTAACTTTTACAGTAACTCTCAAATACATCCCCTTCTTTCTTCTGACATCATCACTCTGTAAAGACCCTCATCACCCCTCACCTAAATTATTTCAATAACTGCTCTCAACTCTCTCCCCACCTTAATCCATATTCCATATGACCACTAGAGTAATGTTCCTAAAAAGCAGATCTATTCATCACACACACACACACACACACACACACACACACACACACACACACACACACACTTCCCTCCCCTCCCTACTGTCTCCCACTCAGGAACAAATTTAAAAAGTTAAGTTATTCAAAGCTCTTCATAACCTAGTCATAGTCTCCTTCTACCTCTCTGGTCTTCATACTCTTCAATCTGACACTGACCTCCTGGCTATTCCGTGAACAATATACTCCCATCTCTTAAGTTCCAGTTATTCTCTCTGGCTGTCTCCCTTACCTGGCATATTCTCCTTCCTGCACTCTTGACTAGTGACCTCCCTCATTTGTAAGTTTCAACCAAAGTCCCACCTTCATTTAATACTGATTGCCTCACATCCAGGGTGGCCTCCAGTGATCCTGATTCATACATGGCCACCAGACCCAGATGATTCCAAAGGAGAAAGTCAGCCTGGAGACTTAGCACAGCTCCCCACACATGCACTCAAATTCAGTTCATGTGCTTGTCAAGGCATCACCTCCATGATGTCATGGTCTTTTTCGATAATAAAGGATAAACATCTTCATCCTGTATATAGCTCACTTTTTATCTATTAGTTTGCAGGTTGGCTCCTCCATTGATGGCAGGGCAGATCTTTTGCCTCTTTCTCTATGCCTACCACATGGCATGGTGCCAGGCTTATAGTAGATGCTTGGTAGATGTTTATTGATTGACTATCTTCTTCCACTAAGGGTGGCATCTTTTTGCATATATTTGTATTTCCAGCTGTTAGAACGATTTTAGGCACATAGTTAATGCTTGTTGAAAGCTTTTTTAACTTAAAAAATAGAAACCTTCAGATTTAGATCCTTAAAATACATGAGTTGTATTAAGTCTAGAAAGGCAAATAATTTTATGTATGGTATCAAGAATTTACAAGTACTTTTGTTTTTGCAAATTCTTTATTAATGGAACTGTATTCAGAATGTCTGTGGCTTTCCTGAACTACTTGGGAAACAACTCACTTAATAATGGAGCCTCTTGAAAAAGAGAGGTCCATGTTTTCAAACTGCTTTTTAGATCATTTTTTTAACTTCTGTAAGCTAAAGCACTTTCCTAGACAAATAATGTTATTGGGGCATGGCTAGGTGGTGCAGTGGATAGAGCACTGGCCCTGGAGTCAGGAGTACCTGAGTTCAAATCCAGCATCAGACACTTAATAATTACCTAGCTGTGTGGCCTTGAGCAAGCCACTTAACCCCATTGCCTTGCAAAACAAAACAAAACCTACAAATAATGTTATTGGGTGGTCTTATAGTGAATTAGTAGTTTTAAAGAGAATATTTTTCATTGTTCAAGAGAAAATATAAAAATTATTTCCATTCATTAAACATTTCTTAAGGCCTATTTTTCAGAGCACTAAATTATGTGCTAGGCAAGAAAAATAGTCTAACTATAAATAAAGTATTATCTTTGCTCTTTTGCAGTCTATGATATAGTAAGCTCATAATCATAGATCTTTCTGGGTACTATAAAATTGAGCCTTCTTTTATTCATGTGTCCTAATGGTTTCCCATTTATTCTAATATTTTTATGTCCCATGTCTATCTTTATATGATACTAAGGAAAAGTTTGAGTCAGAATGTGAAAAGAATTATATTTTTTGGAGCTTTTTATGTTGTGGTATTATTTTCAAGTCTTTTTATATAGTACTCACAGAGTTCTGTGTATCATTGTTCTTTTTCTTATCCTCCTTTTTAAATCACAGGGCCCCACGATTTAAAGGTTTTCAACAGCAGGACAGTCAGGAACTTCTCCATTATTTACTGGATGCAATGAGGATAGAAGAAACAAAGGTGAAGTTTCTTATGGTTATTATTTTAAGTACATATTTTTGAAATATCAATATTCTTAATTTCCATAATGTAGATAGTGACCTGTAAAGCTGTAGTATCATTATAGAATTTAATTTCTGGAATTAATTTCAAAAATGCTTCGAATTTATAAATGGTTCTTTTCATTTCCTTCATTAAGATCATTTTTCTGCCTCTTTAGCACAACTATGTGTAACCTCTAGCCATAAGAGACCATTGATTTCTAATTACTTTATTATTTAAAAAACCCCTACATTTCAATATTTTTTCTATTTCATTCATATAGAATAAATTTTTTACAAAATTTTTACATAAGATTTGGGCAGCTAGGTGGCATGGCTAGAGCACCAGCCCTAGAGTCAGGAGGACCTGAGTTCAGAGCCAGCCTCAGACACTTAATAGTTACTTAGCTGTGTGACCTTGGGCAAGTCACTTAATCCCATTGCCTTGCATAAACCAAAAAAAAAAAGTAACATGCAGTAAAGCAGCCATATTCTTTAAAGAAAAAAAATCATTATACCCTACACCCTTTCATTTCTATTGTTGTGAATTGAAGTAGTTCAGCTCTGTATCTTTATTGCTCCTATTTTTTCTTCCTGCCCAACTTTCATTTCAATAGAACTTTCTAACAGTTTGACTACAATGTGTACTTCATGAGATTGTCCCTACCAGGGTTAATTTTCATATATTTCACACACACACACACACACACACACACACACACACACCGTTTATAACCCGTCCTTTTATTTTACGTGTTTCTATTGAAAAGCTAGCTGGTACAGTTGATGGAGCCCAGTCCTGGATTAGGAAGACTCATCTTCATGAGTTCAAATCTGACTTCCCATACTTACTAGCTATGTGAACCTGGGCTTAATTCTGTTTGTCTCGTTTTCCTTATCTGTGAAATGAGCTGGAGAAGGAAATGTCAAACCATGGCAGTTCTTTTCTATGAAAACCCCAAATGAGATCATGAAGAATCAAACTGAAACAATTAAACAGTAGCTCAACATTGATGGTGTCACATTTTCTCTATTTTAATCAGACTCAAAAACCTTGGAATACCCTAGCATTCCAACCATACTGGACGACTACCTCGTATGTAGTTTCATTATACCTTTCTCTCCCTCCCCCTCTCCCTGCATCCTCTCTCTTCCCTCCCCTCCCACCCATCCTCCACTTGCACAGGACTTCCACACTACAACAAACTCAATTCATATTTCTGTTTATTAAAATCTTTTTTTCTCAAGACTTGGTGCTAGTTCCTCTCTGACTCCTGCTCTGATTTCACCTTAGGGAAAATACTCTTCACTTCACTCTTAATGTGCTTTGTTTTGTATTTCTCCTTGGTATTGATCAAATTATTTTTTTTATCCTATATTTTCTTATCTCTTTTCTAGATAGAAAAGGGTAAACTTTGATGTTTCTTTCTAGAAACTAGTTCAGTTCCTTGCACTTAGTTAAGGTGCTTATGATTGAGTTGTTTGTAGAACTGAATGATAAAGACAAGAATTCTGTAACAATGCTAAAATTGTTAGACATGTTCCTTTGCTCTTATTTAAATATTTATAATGTGTATCTAGTTGATTGGATATTAACCATTTATTTAAATGTTCTGGTTTATTAGGAATATATTATTTATTTTCTTTTCCAAACATAAAAAAATCCTAATTAAGACTTGTATTATTTAATATTCATATTTTACTAAAGTTTTTACAGAAATAATAATGAGGGGGGTACACAATAGGTTTGGAGTCAAACCCTGACCCATGCAAAGTATAAGCAGAGTGACCTTGAATAAGTCACTCTGAGTTTCCATGTTCTTATCTACAAAATACGGTCATTATAATTCTTTACTCAATATATTAAAGGAAATGCTTTGAAAACGTTTTGAAACTTCTTTAAATATGAGTCAATATGTGAGAGACAGCATAATGTACTGGGTTTAAATCCAAGCTCTGGATCACATCTGTTCTGACCTCTTCTATAAAATAGAGATAATATTCCTGGAGTAAGCACCTTATCTGTTGTTATGAGGCTCAAATGAGGTAATTCATGTAAAATCCTTTTGCAAATCTTAAAAGTACTGTATGAACATCTGTTGCTAATACTGTTATTACTCACCTATTTCAAACTGAAACATGCAGCAGTAAATAGGTCTTCAAGTTGATTTTCACTGTGCTTTACAAATAATGTAGCTATTTTCTTCTTTCTCTGCAAATCCTAATGAATGAATTAGATTTTTAAGCTATGCTATCTGTGATTAATGTATATCTTTATTATTTTTAATATTTATTACATAGTAGTAACGAGCAATTAAAAAATTACTTAACACTGCATGAAGTCTCTGTCACACAATATAATTACTAACTATAATACTGTATCTTTTTTTGAAAATAACATTGGAAGGATAGCTGAATGAGAAATTGTGAAAGTGACATACTAGTTAAAGTAATGTGATACCTTACAGATGTCTACAGATAATGAAATTGTCAGTTATATGGCTAATTTTCAGTTGTATCACTAATTAAGACAGACTGACAAAAGACACTGTTTTCCTTGGTTTTGTAAGTGCACATTTACTCTATGTTGTCTGGTACTTTAAACCAACTTAAATTATAATAGCTGATTTACTTTGACTTTTTAATGCCTATCTATAATACAAATATATAGATAGATAGATAGATAGATAGATAGATAGATAGATAGATACTTATTTCTACTAATTGTGCTACTGGGTTAATGAAATTAATCCATCTCCTGCAATTAAACAGTTCCTCTTTTATCATAATGGTATGTGTGACTTTATCACTTTAAACAACTCAGCAAGATTAGTAGGAAAAGCTCTTTTTTCCATCTTTTCGAGGCCTTTTGATAGTGTGACAATATCAGAGTGTCAAGTCTGAGGATCTATTCAACCTTGTGAGCAATGACAGTTGTGCCAGTCAGATACAGTGAGTACCCAAGCAGTAGCACCATTGTTTAGCCTGGGAACTCCACAGCTGTTAATCGTGCTTTTGTTGTAGAGTGTCACTACCATGTGTTTTTTGATTGAAGAAAGCCTACAGCAATATGTCTGCCACCAGAATCCTTTAGAAATAATTACATCTACTGACCTTCTTTCAGGCTGTTTTCATAAAAGTTTTCTAGTGAATATAGTTTAAGAGAGTAATCTTGTTGGATACAAAGTTAATGTGAATGCTCCTACATTGCAGAACCGTTTTCTTGGAGAACAGTTGCACAGAACAATCGAATCATGTCCATGTGGAGCCTTCTCTTTGGCTCTGAAACACTAAAAACCTTAACAACATATAAGTTGTATAATTGAAAGATAACATTTATGACTCTAAAAATGACTCCTAGAATTAGATTGGAATATGTTGAAATTTATTGAAGTAATCATCAGCTGTTGCAATTATCTTTTAATATTTTTATGTTTTCATTTTAATGTTTTCAAGTTTTCATTTCTGTATTTGAAATGGTCAGATTCAGTGTTTAAAATTTTTCTTTCAATAAGAATTTCCAGTTTTATTCATGTAATTTTATTACTGTGTAAGTTCTTACAATCATTATGTTCATTATTTCTATATTTTTTTGAAACTACATTACTGTAAGTGAAGAATATTTTTAAAATAAGGATCTGTTAGTTACTCAATTGAAATTATACATAGTACTTTTTCTGGTGCTTTAGGCTGTTTAAATGCCAGACTTTAAAATAGTTTGAATCCCGCTGCTCCCTGATTAATTTGTTAGGAATACTCTGACCAAAGACTGTCATTATTAATATTATTATTATTATTATTATTATTATTATCATTATTATTATCATTATCATTATTAGGATTTTGTCAGGCAAATGGGGTTAAGTGGCTTGCCCAAGTCCACACAGCCAGGTAATTATTAAGTGTCTGAGCCCGGATTTGAACCCAGGTACTCCTAACTCCAGGGCCAGTGCTCTATTCACTGCGCCACCTAGCCGCCCCAACTGTCATTTTTTAAACCTAACTTTCAAAACTACAAATCCCAACTAAGGAGGTCCCTTATAGGCCTATGAGCATATTATAGCATTCAGCTTAATGATTTACCTATTGATTAGAGTTTTTTGATATTATTGGCTTATTACCTATTAATAACCATGGCTAGGGCATATTAATTCACTAGTTAAGTTACATGCTCAAGAGTTGAACATATTTAATTTGATATTATTTTAAACTTTTTATTATTTTTGCTTTTACATAGCTAAATATCTTGATCAGATTATAAGATCTTAGCTAGTTCATAATTTAGATAATGGAAAAATAATAGTTTGAATTGTAAAAAAATTTTTAATACATGCAATATTCTGATTTTAAAGTATTCTGAACTTCAAATTTAAACAGAAATTTTTACATAGAGACTTTACCAGGTACTATACTCATATATTCAGAATTATGTTTAAATAGACTAAAAATAGTTAAGATCTTCAAGATATTCCTTATGATTTATATGAGATCTGCTATTTTAGGCCATTCAGTACAATTCGTAAATGAAACTCAGTTTCACAGTATGAAAAACATGGGCCTGAATTGCTCAGGATAAAGATGACAAGTTGTGTATTGCTAGCTCCTGCATTCATTGGTGGAGGAGAATGAGTTAGACAAGTATCTATTGATTAACTACCGCTCATGGCTGGAGATACAAATGTAAGGAAGCAAAGCACAAAGAGCTTAAGTCATAGTAGGAGGAAAAACATACAAAGAGGAGTGGTGTCAGGAGCTTAGATGACTAGAGAGCAGTAGTATGGTGGCTGGAATATGAGTCTGGAACCAGACTAGATAATGTAATAGAAATAAATGAACCAGTCCAACCAGGATTCTGAGGCAGGAGCTTGGAATATCAGGGTATAGATGAACTAACAAAATTGATGAAATAAAAATCATTTTCAAATATAAAAGTAGTTTTGAATTTCACAAATCTTCCATTTCATACCAAATCAAACCCTGGCAGTATTTTCACATTAATATCTGTTTTAGAAATCAGCAAAGCTATAATCATGTAACTTGTGAGGTTGCTGATTCTTGACCCAAGAATCAACTTGAAAAAGGATCACAAACCAACACAGGACTTAAAGGAACAGACTTTTCCTGGATGGGAGATGATGGGAAGAGATGTAAGATGCTAATGAACCTACCTTCAGCTAGTGAAATTCTTAGTTTAACCTTTTTCCACAGGTCAGCTAAACATCTCATCCTGAGAGTTTCTCAGGAGGCTGAAATGCTGTATCTCACTTGCTTGAGATAAGCACTTTGTTCCCACCTGGACCTGTTTGTGGAAACTCCTTTGGAGCTTCATCTGTACATATAACTTGAATGGAGTTTTTAATACCTGAAATTGATATATATGAGTGTGGAAGATGTGAGATGAATAGAAATTTAAACATTTTTGATAATTAGACTTTAATTAAGAAGACAATATGCCTTAATAAAAGATTTTTCATGATTATTAAGTTTATTATTGATTAATTATTATTGATTAATTAATTTAATTAATAATTTATTATTATTAACTAAACTAGTGAAATTTTCAATTGTTCTTTCTTGATATAGAGTATTGATATCTTGGTCTTTACTTGTATTAATCAGATTGATAGCTTGAAGATTATTTTAGAAAAATTTAACTTGGAATTAGTAAAGAAATTGTAAAATATTTGTCTCAAATTGAATTGTTGAAATTTTTTCATCATCTACATGTATTACTTTCATTTCTGTTTGTGTGTGAGGCAGTCAGGGTTAAGTGCTTTGCCCAGAATGACCCAACCAGAGTGTCAAGTGTCTGAGATTAGATTTGAGCTCTACTCCTCCTGATTCCGTGCTCTATCCATTGTACCTTCTAATTGTCCCCATATATTACTTTCTTTAGCCGTGATTAAGGAATGATAAATCAAATTTTTAAATTAAGAGTGGGCTCCTTGGTGGCGGCTTAACCCCATTTGCCTTGCAAAAAAAAAAAACTAAAAAAAAGAATGGGCTCCTCACATTTTGGAATTACATTGGCATTTTTCTTATTATTATTATAATTTTTATAATAATTATAATAATTATTATTATTATGATGTTAGATTTTTCAAGGCAATGGGGTTAAGTGGCTTGCCCAAGGCCACACAGCTAGGTAATTATTAAGTGTCTGAGGTTGGATTTGAACCCAGGTACTCCTGACTCGAAGGCCGGTGTTCTATCCACTGTGCCACCTAGCCGCCCCATACATTGACATTTTTAAACCACAAGGAAATTTACAAAGTGATATTTGGGAAGGAAATGAAATGACTATAGAAATCGAGGTTCATGGAATTTAGACAAAAGATTGACTTTTGAGATCATAACCCTTCTTTTTTGCAGAAAAGGAAATTGAGACCCCAAGAGGTTATGATTCATCTTTTTGAGACTTCTTTTACTGTGAAAGATTAGAGAGTTTACATATCTCTTTAACATACAGTGTTGCCTCTGTGGAGAAATATATTTTTATTCAGAACAATCTCTGTAGTCCAAAAACCTAAATTGTTGGTATTTTAAGAAATTCAAGCTGTACATCTTACTATCTAAAAATATTTACCCAATTTGTTTTTCCAGAGAATACAAACTGGCATTCTGAAAGCATTTAATAATCCAACTACTAAAACTGCAGATGAGGAAACCAGAAAAAAAATCAAAGGTATGTTTTACTCTCTTACTGTCACATTTATATAATCTATAGCTTAAACTTAAAAGCCATTAGTTCATTCCTCAGAATCTCTTTTTTAAATTTTCTTTTAAAATGATTATAGTAAGGCTAAATCTCCATACAACTTGAGTTTTTGTGTTATAGTAGTGCCATCTAGTGTATGAATGGAATAATTCAGACTGATTTTTCTTTTAACCTGGTTTAAATTGAAAATTTTTGCTTTCTCAAGCAGAATTTTCTCTTGAAATCTTTCATGTTATACCTTTATGAACATAAATGTCATCATCTTCCTCACATTTGAAATTAAATGATGATGAACTTCAAAATTTTGAGAAATTGTCTAAACAATTTGATATAGATGGTAGTTTATAAATCACCCACTGTTAGTAACCTGGATGTTCTCCAAATATTTGCCACTTCTTTCTTCAGCAATATCATTTCTCATATATTAAATATTTATTATAGAAAACCTTATTTTATTAACTTTGTATATTTGAGAAGCAGTATGGTATAGTGAATTTTTACTGTCACTCAGAAAGGAATTTGCAATATATAAGAAGCATTTTAACTTTTAAAAACTACAACTTAACATTATCTTTGTTGTAATATATTTTTATTTATTTTATTAAATATTTCCAAATTATATTTCAGTCTGGTTCAAGGTACCCTGCAGAGTTGAATCATTTCCTTCCCAGACCATCCAATTTAACAGCTCTGGTGGAGTGGATAAGGAGGGCTGTGCTCCTTGGGACTACCAGTGCTCACATTCTGCCTCTGACATATATACTAGCTGTGTAATCCTTTGGCATATCAATTAACTTCCCAGGGTCAGAAGCAGTTTTGTAAGACTTGAAGTTGCAAGAAAGTTTCTAATTTGTATAACTGGAAGGCATCTCCACAAGAAGAGTTTCCTACATAAAATACATTCATAGATATGACACCTATTTTTTATAGGTTTAGCAAACATAAAATTTCTTCTGTCTCCTTAGAATTTCTTTGTATTTTTAAAGAATTATCCAAAAAGAAATTTATTTTCATGATATGTCATTGTTTTAAAGGTTTATGTGAAATGTGGGGAGGAATTTGGAAAGAGTAGAAAGATAGGTGGAGGAATATTCCTATTATAATTTTTAAAAATATATATTCTTATACTGCTTAATAAATATAAAATAACAGTCAATTGTATAGTTAGTGCCTAATAAAATAGTAATTGTACTTGGATATTTTACTGTTTAAACTGACAAATAGAGAAAAATTCAGAAAGTTTGGGAAGAACATTGTTAGATATGAAGAGTGAAAAATTAGCTTCTATTTATTTTTAGCAAATGGATTTAATTAAATATAGATTATAACTTTTCACCTGTGGTAACTAACCCTTCAGAGGTTTAGGGTTCTCTCAAAGTTGAGGGGAGGGAGCAAATATAGAAGGAGGAATATATTGAATATATATAATATCTAAAGTAAATACCTACACTATTTTGATTATGTTTGAAATTGTTTAATTTTTATTATTGATGTTACATATGTTTTCACATTAAAAAAGCACTATTTTTGCAGCATACGGAAGAGAGGGAGTGAAGATGAACTTCATAGATAGGATCTTTGTTGGTGAATTAACTAGCACAGTCATGTGTGAGGAATGTGAAAATGTAGGTATTTTGGAATGCAATTCAATGTGGAATAATTTATCACAATTACATATTGGTTTTTATCATTGTTTTAAGTATAACTTAGCAAAATGTATTAATCCTTTCTAAAATGTGATACTCTCCATTCTTAGAATATTTTGTTTTCTAGAGTATGAATTTAAAAATCATTTTAGACCCATATAAATGCTTGTTTTTTGCCCATTGTGTTTTTATGTTGTTTCTGTTTGATCCTCAAGATAAGCCTGTAAGGGGAGGGAATACAGATCTGACTTTTTTCAAATTAACTTCTTGGATTGGAGTGGGAAAAATATGACATGAGAATAAGTTTGATACTATTGTAATGACCTAAAATAAAGTATTAATGTTAAAAGTAAAATATTAATTTAAAAATATAATTTACTGTTATTTTTCTTCCATTTAAGTATAATTCTGCTAACCAACAGGTGCTTATTAATGACAAAAAAAGTTTATTTTGATCCAACTTAAGTGGCCCCCCCCCCCATTGAATCCTGTTACTGGATTTGCTCTTCATTTTCATTTCAAATGTCATTTTTTTCATCTAGGAAATTCTATTTAAATCATTTCATAAACTTAATAATTCTTATTTTAAGAATTATCTGAACCTATTGATAAAGTATTTAATTGCCATTGTGGAACTTTGAAAAATTGGAGGTTTGAATTGGTACAGGTTTATTACAGTGGCAAAATGGGCCAAAAATGCTGATATAATTTCCCGTGTATTTTTTTCTGTACCCACTTTCTAAAAAGTATTCTATCCTGTGATATCCTGTCACATTTAAGTCTTAGCATGTGTCATCATAGCATTATTCTAAATTTTTAGAATATATTGTATGAATATAATTATCCTTAAATAATTTTTTTGCTACATTTTCTTTGATCCAAAATACATTTCTCTCTTTGTGACAGTTTTGATCAAAGTCATTTTGAATTTTCTCTTATATCAATTAAATGTTACTTCTTTTACTATAAGTTCAAATATCATTAAATTATTATGGTACCCAGTAAAACTCTTTTGCATCATTTGAAAAAGCTTTTCGGTACTGTTGCTTTGTCAATTCTGAACTGTTATATACAAAGAATTTTTAAAAATTTTATTTTTATTAATTTCAGTAACATAATTTTAAAAATTGTATTTCTAAGATTTTTACTATGTACTTTGTTTAGTCTTCTCTTACTTTTTTTCCCCTCAAAGATCTCAGCCATGAAAGAGCCTTTTATTGATCTTTCGCTTCCTATAATAGAAGAAAGGGTAAGAAAAAAGAAAATTATTAAGTTACTTTTAGTTAATTCAAATACTTAAAGGAAGTAACAATTGTATGGAATTTATTGTTTCAAAATTTAATGTCAATTTAATATGGAAAGATTAAAAAAATCCATGGAGCATCTAGGTGACACAGTGGCTAGGGCATTGACTCTGGAATCAGGAGGACCTGAGTTCAAATCCAGTCTCAACTACTAGCTGTGTGACTTTGGAAAAGTCACTTAACCCCATTGCCCTACCCCTCCCCCCCAAAATCTACCATGCTTGTTACTTAAATTATTGGGTTGGTGTGTAAGAGAAGGAATAATTTTATATTTCCAAGTAATATAAGAGCAAAATATGTATTTTTTTAGTTATTTATTATAGTTTGTTTGTTTATATGTGGTTCTATATAGGTGTCAAAACCTGTTCCATTGGGAAGAATGAATAAATGTAAGAGTTTACAAGAGGCAGACTTGGATCAGTTCAATTATACTACTGCTGCTACAATGAATAATCATCTTAAAAGTACTAGGAAACACTCTTTAACTAAAGATAAGGTAAGCTAAGATTATATACATGTAGTATATATAGATTTTTTTTTATTTGAAATCTGCACAAATAAGGAATTTAATTGGATATACTGGCATACTACCTCATGTCATTTCTGGTAATAATAAAGTACTTTGTGCTTTGCAGGCTTCAGAAAGGCCTGAGTTTTTTTTTCCTCATATTGCCTGTGTGACCCTATTCTCATTACCCTCAAACAGCTCTTTAAGATGAGAGATTACCAGTGAGCTAGTATTGTTGAAAGGAGTTTGCAGCCCAAGGAGATTTCCTATGCCGATGAAATCTTCGGCTCTTTCTCCCCCTTTTCCCTCTCCACTTATGTTGGAAAATAACCTACAAGGACCTAAAAGTTGTCTTTTTTTTCTTAAATTAAAAAAAAACTTTAATAAATCACCTATTACCAAAAAAGGTTGTTTTTATAGTCAGTGAAATATAGTTAATGAAATATTAATTTAAGAAAGTTCTTTGCCTTTAGATATATTGGTTTACTGCATATAAATTAATATCCTGATAATTGCCCATCTAAATTGTATTCATGATTAAATTGCAAGTGTTGAAGGGTTGACTAAAATAGGCCATACAAATTAAGAAACATGAAATTTTGTAGAATTTAAATCAATATTAGGAAAATGTATTTTCAAGTTCTACTGAGCCTTCTGTGACTAAGCACTTGAAAAGACATTTATAACCTCTTAATATACTGATTCTGTAACACATGGAAACTATCTCAGTATTAAATGAATGTTTTATCTAGATAACTTTTTCATTAATAATTGGTCTTTTGGGGTGGCTAGGTGGCATAGTGCATAAATCACTGGCCTTGGAGTCAGGAGTAACTGGGTTCAAATCCAGTCTCAGACACTTAGCCACTTAACCCCATTTGCCTTGCAAAAACCTAAAAAAATAATAATAATAATTGGTCTTTTGACCAATTTCCTCTTTTGTATGTATCAAAATAAAAAGAGCTGAAGTTGCTTATTCTTTTTTAATAAGTTTAATTGATATTTTCTCTTTTTTTTAGATCATCCTAGTTATCTTCAATATCTCCCTCCTGAGACCTCTCATGAACTTTCTTATTTTTAATAATTCGAAAAATAGACTTCTTATAGTATTATCTTTATGAAACAAAAAAATTGAATAAAACATTTTAGTCAGTATTTTGTGTTTATAAGTGTTAATATTGATTCTATGATTATAGATTTTTGATATATTGTTACAGATTTTTGACATATTGTTACTATGCTTGATATTTAAAAACTCAGTAAATGTACATACTTTTAATCTTGTATACATGTTTTAAAATATGTCTCACTTTAGAATAATTCCAATTAAAGTACAGAATTAACACTTTTAATTAAAGTTCATGTAAGCAGAAGAAGCAGTTCTTTTTTGGAAATTTCCTCTGATATAATTATTTACTTGGCAGACAGTGTCAGTGATATGGTGGAAAGAGCACTGACTCTGGAGTCAGAGGATTGAGATACAGCTACTACCTTTCTTGTTTACTACTTGTGACTTCAGAAAAGTCGCTGAACTACCCTAGACTTATTTTTCTTCGCATGTAAAATGCGGGCAATAGAATTGGGTTAGGTGACCTGTGAAATTCATTCTAGCAATTGATCTGTGGTGTATAATAGAAAAACAAAAAGTACATAAAGTAACACAAAGAGATCATTCTCAGTTAAATTAACAGAAATAAAATAGAATTATAATAAAGCCTCACAAAGTTAAAACAAGGAGAAAAGACTAATTTCTAAATGATTATCCCTTAACCCAGAGTTTATAAGAATATTGACTAGTACTTATCCAGGGATTAGGAGGTAAAACAAAGAAAAATTCAACAAATATATGTAACTCAGTGGAAAATCTTCCTACAGAGTTTCCTAGAAACTTAGAAATCTAATTAAATTACATCATTTTATAAGAATATTAATTTTGCCTTTTTTGACTATGACTTATTGACTTGGAATTAGTGAAATTTATACTGCTGATTGCCCATATAAATAATTGGGCACTAAAACCCAGTGCCTCTCTATCAGTATAGAAAGAGATAAAAGGTAAAATGGCTTACTAGATAGACTGCTTGTATGCATACTTTATTTTTCTGTATCTCAGAGTGAGACCCTAAACTTCTGTGCCCAGTAACTTTCCAATATTCTTTAGTTGAAGATCATTTGTCATTTTGTGTTGATAAAGAGAGTTTCCTCACTAGGAATTTTCTTTATTAATGAAATCCCAAATCTAGACCAAAATTATAAAATTTATAAAAATCACATATTTATCTTCTAGTCTACTTGTTAATCTGTCATCACATATGATAATAGTTGACATAAAATTAGCTAGTACATATTACTAAATTTAAAATTAGATAGTGAAAAAGTTTTTATCCATTAATCTCTGGGGAATTTGTTTTAGAAAGACAGAGTCTTAAAGCACTTGCAATTTTTTCCTAGTCACTAATTTTCTCAAGATATTTCTACAAGAATTTTTGGCATAATTATATTAATATTTTAAGGGACATTTAGTTTATTTTAATCATTTGGATATGCCTCATTAATTGACAGATAACTATTTACAAATTATGTAATTCTGGTAAGGTAATATTTTTATCACATCTGGACTGATAGTTGACGATATTTTGTCTAGAATGCCTTAAAAAAATTTATCTTTAAATGGCAAAGAATTAATTTCCTGACTTTTTTTGTTTACTTCATAGATATCAAATATATTTGTTGATTTCAGGTTTCATCTAATTGCCTATGGGTTTTTTCCCTTGCAGTTTAAAAATTAATAAACAACACAAATATTTTTCATGGTTAGTAGAATTTTCACTTTTTTTTTAACTTGCTAAATTGGGCTACAGCTTTTCTTTTTAAATCCTACAAAATCTAACATAAAGAATGATAAAGAATCATCAGCAATGAAATACACAAGAATAAATGAACAAGCTAGAAGTATCAATGCATGAGGAGGGAGAGGACAAGGGAGAAAAAACAGACAACAAATTGAAAGGAAAGAAGTGTATAATGTAATTTACATTTGGAATAAATGTAAAAATAGTAAAGGAAAAAGCATACAAATGCAAAATTTTTATTGGAAAGTGATGTAAGACAAAAAGTTATTAGAACAAGACAACAGATGGAGAATATACATATTGAGGTCTAAATTGAACATTTACCACAATTGTAGAGTTTCTTCCCATTTGTTTCCCCCTTTTCATGAAAAGAAGTAATCCTTAGCTTCATTTTATTATTACTATATTTAGTCTATTGAAAAAGCTTTCTAGATGTATCTGCTAACTTGAAGGTATAAATTTAAAGAGGAAGTAGACAATTATGAGAGCAAAAGTGGGAAAAGCACTTCACTATAACATTCAAGTTAAAATAGTTTGTTCAGTTTTTTCATTGTGAGCTTTTTTTTTTTGTATCTCATAGCCCATAGACTTAGAGTAGATCTGAAAATGGGAAAAAACAGTCAGTTTGGATAAAGTCTTTGGTTAAATTTATTTTGGATTTTGGTTCTTTTATCTTTGGCACTCACTGCTACAATAAACAAAATTATTTATTTTGATTCTAGATATTAATAACTCATTAGCAAAACATGGGAGAGATAAATTCTCCTCCCTGAATTCTGTCAGGTAGTCAACTTTATATAATTGCAAGATTTGTGATATACTTTTTCATTTTTCATTTTCAACTTAAACTAATTCTTGAATACCCCCATTTTGCTGACTGATGTTTGTCAAGTTTTTATCTATCTTAAAAAATAATATTGAGCTTCTAAAAAGTCAAGGAGTCAGATTTAGAAATTTCAATTGCTACAAATGGTATTTGCTGGAGAATAATATGTTAGCAGATGATTTTAGAAAGTTTAACTAGCAGTGGAACCTAATTTTTAAGTTCATTTTTTTCCTTTCTTTCTCTAAAAAACATCAAATCAATTTATAGAATCAACTAAATTATGAAAGAAGACTTGTAAGAAAATCATCTTCTGGGGAAGAAGAGAAAATTCCTGTTATCATGCACCAGAAAAATGGAAACCTTGAAATAAATGGGGATTCTTCAATTTTGTCCATAGGAGACACAAGTAGGATGTCTGAGACTACAGCAAATGCAAGTCAGACTGATGGAAGTGAGAAAGAAGCTAGTCATTCTGAAAGCAGCGTTGATGCTGACAGTGAGGCTTCAGAATGTGAAAGTGCTGCAAAACAAACCATTTCTGTTAGACCCAATAATTTATCTTTTTTCCATGAAGGTGTTCCTACCCATTCATCTGTACAAGTCCCTGAACTTCCATTTGCAGTTGCCAATGAGAGTGGTAAGGAAATGATAACTGAAGGTGTTACCAAACTCAGCTTAAGTGACAGAGGGACAGAGTTTAACAGTGAACATCAGCCATTAAATTTTTCAAGAAATTCATTATGTTCAGTGGAAAAGTATACGTTGTCCCATAACCCTCAGAATGCTTTCCAAACCCTTTCTCAGAGCTATACAACTTCTTCCAAAGAATGTTCAATTCAGTCCTGTCTATACCAGTTTACATCTGTGGAGTTACTAATGGGAAATAACAAGCTTTTATGTGAGAATTGTACTGAAAAGAAACAGATGTTCCAAAAGAAAATCAATTCTACAGGTAAACTTTTGGTCTAATTATTTCCTAACATTATTGTGTCATTCCTGTACTTAATAATAAAGTCCATGAAGGAAAGAACTATGTAATTTTTTTATATTTGTCACTCTAATGATGTTTAGATGAATTAATTGATTTGATTCCCTCAAATAAGGTGAACCCTAAGGCCTGTAGATGAAGTCAGAAAATACAAGGCATATTAAAAAGATACGTCTCCATATACGTTAGATAGAATTATTTGTCTTCTTTTGAGAAGATATTTAAATGTAACTAAAATGTGAAATATATAAATAATCACATTAAGGTGCCTCCCAAGTCTTATTGAGTTGACTAAAAGAGATGTAATTAAAGTCCAGGTTAAAATGTACACTACATTTACTCATATATCACAGCATCATGTAAACATTTGTGTTTATAAAATTTGAACACAAAAATCAATTTCCACTACAAGTACCTTACCAAATTCTGTCCAGACATTTTGAAAGAGGTGGGTCTTCTATAGAATATATTTTAGTAGATACCTACTGTATAATATGCAGAAATAAGAGAAAATAGTATGCTTCAGTTCTACATTTAGAACAGACTCCATCTGTTTCTTCTCTAGAGGTGGGTAACCATTTTCATCATGAGTCCTTTAAAATTGTCTTGTATCATTGCATTGTTGAGAATAGCTAAATCATTCACAGTTGATCATGGGATAATATTACCATTACTGTGTCTAGTGTTCTGGTTCTGCTCACTTCATTTTGTGTCACTTCATGTAAGTTTTTACAGGTTTTTCTGAAAGCAAGAGATATTTCTTAATATTTTTTTATAAACAAGAATTTAGTAAGTATCAAATATGTGCCAGATACTGTGCTAAGTGCTAGGATATACAGTATTTTGAAGCCAGAGAATTTTGTGTATATAATGTGAGCATTTAGACAGTTTAGGATAAATCAGGCTATGTTACAATTGAATGGTCAAGGTCTCCAGTAGTTATAAAGAGCTCAGTCTTTAAATGTTGGCAAGGCTACACAAACACTTTGACTTCAAGTATGGTTCTATTTTTATAGGACTTATGAACTAAGAACATATTGTATATTTTAAAATACGATGAAACTTTTTTTAAAGTTCAGGGATTTTAAATAAATTTAAATAAAGGATGAAATTTAAATAAAATTCAAAGACTATAGTTTGCTGACCCTGGAACTAGATGTTGAAGCTAGCAAAGTCCTTTGATCTTTTACTGGCCTCCCATGTCTTCCATCTAGGAGGTAGTCTATGACCTTAAGGTTATAGGTTAAATTTTCCTAGGCCTTTTTGGGTACTAGAATAAAATGATATTGATTTGGAATTTTGTCAGATTTTTTTGTTTCATTTTTGAATAGCACAGAAAATATGAGATTTTCAAGAGAGTGAAGTTCAGGATATTTGTTCAGTAAGAAATTTTTTTTTCTGAAAATGTATTAAACAATGAGTGCTGTTTTATTTCAAGATCATATTAATATTTGCGAGGGTTTTTTTTAAGTTTATGTAAGGCAATGGGGTTAAATGACTTGCCCAAGATCACACAGGTAATCATTAAGTTTTGAGAACTCAGGTCCTCCTGACTCCAGGGCCAGTGTTCTATCCACTGCGCCACCTAGCTGCCCCAATATTGTGATGTTTTAAGAGGAAGTTAAATGTGAATATAAGTTAAGTTTTTTAAATGTTATGTAAATAAAGCATTCAGCACTTGAGTCACAATGAAAGGTTTGCAGATGTCTATGGAACTTGATTTCTAAGTATGTTGCTGATGCTACTTAATTCTTTTATTGCATTTCTGTTTTTATATATACTATTTTGATATCACTCATTTCAAAAGGAATAATACTTCCATTGTTCCTTCCCATAAAAAGTTAAGCAAAGTTATCTAATACAACTGGTTTTGTTGACTCTTTACTTTCTGTTCTTAGAGTGAGTCATTTCTTTTTTTGGGGGGGGGGTTGCAAGGCAAATGGGATTAAGTGGCTTGGCCAAGGCCACACAGCTAGGTAATTATTAAGTGTCTGAGACCGGATTTGAGCCCAGGTACTCCTGAATCCAGGGCTGGTGCTTTATCCACTGTGTCACCTAGCCGCCCGAGTGCATCATTTCTCAAAAGAAAGGAAGTATATTTCAATTAGGACTAAAGGCTGTTGAATTTGACTTGAATTCTGTTATCTTTCATTATTTTCTTAATTTATGTTTTGGTCATTATATATCTTGCCCTTTTGATTCCTACAGTTGTAATTTTATAGATCTCCCAAATTCAGATTTAAAATATTTGATAATGTATCCCCCTATACAACCAATGCAATAATGAATAAACAGATATTATACGATTTAATACAATTTTACAAATGCATTTTAAAAATTCTTTTTCATGCAGAAAAGAAGCCAGAAGGTGTATATACCAATGCAAGGAAACAATTGCTCATTTCTGCTGTTCCAGCCATTCTTATCCTCCATCTTAAAAGATTCCATCAGGTAAAAGTCCACATCAGTGCAATGAGTTCCAGTACAGATCTAATCATTACACTGAAAAAATAGCTTGTGATCATAATCTTTTCCATGTACCATCAACCAAGCATTTTGTGTTTTTCTTATTGCACTTTAATAGTAGCATTTGTCTTGCTTATCCTACAGATTGTAAATTAAATGAAGACACCTCAAATTATCTCTCCCATGATACCTAGCACAGTGCTTTGAAAATAAATAATTGCAGTTGAACAAATGCATTCTTGAATATTCAGTGTTATTTTAGTGACATCTCAAATCTTATGGGATGCTGCCAGCGATTATACAATATAACCAATGGAATCATATCCTTGAGCGACTGCAAATTTTTAACTTTTTTATAATAAAAATATTTTACATTTAAAAATTCTAATGTTAAAACCTCTCTCCCTTTTCTCCACAAATCCCAAGTACAAACCAAAGAAATTTAAGAACTTTTATAATTATGAGAAATGGTTAACATGAATAGCTGAGAACAAAATATGTCTTTGAAAACTTAAGTCCCTATCTTGGACTCTTGTTATAATTTAGGCTTTAAAAAAAACACCAAGAGTTAGAAGCAAATTCTGGGTCCCAATTATTTTCTTTTAATTAATCCTTTTCAGAGTCGTTTTTCCTATTTGTAGTAAGCAAGTGATAAATAATTAGAGAATTTTGCAGCTAAAGGATTTCTTAATAAATCGTCTTGTGAAGTATCCCTGTTATTTTACAGAAGAGGAAACTTAGTCACTTGCCCAAGGAGACACACACACACACACACACACACACACACACACACACATACACAGAGAAATTTGAACCTAGGGTCTCCTGGTTAAAATCCCAACATTCTTTTTACTACATAATGCTATATATTTAAATTTTTCTTTGAGTTTTTAAGTGAAGAAATTACATGCTTATTCATATTCATTTTTTAAAAAACTACCACTAATTTACATAAATATCTTTACAGTACTATCTTCAAATACAGCCATTAAATTAATCAAATGCCAATTCTCCAGTGCTTATTAGTCACCTAAACTTTTTGCTCTTCAGTTTTTTTGTCTGGCTTTTAGGAATCTCCCTATGCTAATATAAACTACAGTACAACTTTAGTTTGAGAGTTGTCAAGGAAACTGAGACATTAAAGACTTGCTCATGACCACTGAACCAGTTGACTGGAACCTATCTTTCTGACATTGAAAACCGGACCTTTATTCCTTTCTCTATGTCACCTTTCTACATTTTTTATAATCTATTGAAAATGGAATTTTGTATAATTTTATTTTTTTTTCACTTTTTTATGTAGTAAAGATCAGCAGTAAGTATTTATTAAGCCCCTACTACATTCCAGATCCTCTACTTAGTTAGAAGAATATAAAAAGAAGCCCAGGGGGAGCTAAAAAGTGGGGCAGTGAAGGGAATTACCAGTGTAGAATAGAGGAGCCAGAACAGTTTGGAGGGTAATGAAACATGTCTGGCTTGGGCCTGTCTCCAGAATGGTAGCACAGAACTCAACACTAGGAGAAGGGGATTAGCCTGGCAGAAGCATAGTCCAGGGTGAGAAGACTCCAAATGTTGAGGGAAGGTCTAGGGTAAGAAAGCATTTGAACTGAGATGATCAAATCTGCAAAATCTAATGAATTCTATGAATTTCAACATTTTTGCATTTTTTTTTTGAAGGCTGGTTTGAGTCTACGAAAAGTAAACAGACATGTGGATTTCCCACTTGTGCTAGATTTAGCACCCTTTTGTTCTGTTACCTGCAAGGTATAGTATATAATGAATTGCTTTCACTTGTGATAATAGCTTTCAAGTACACTCTGTCCTGGCTGTTTGTACACTTTAAAAAAATGTTTATTAATTTCTTGAAGCAAATATACAACTACCTAATTAAAACAATTAATTAATTTCAGGGAGCTGCTAGGTGGCTGCTGTGGATAGAGCACAGACCCTGGAGTCAGGAGGACCTGAGTTCAAATTGGGCCTCATACACTTACTAATTACCTAGCTATATGTTAGTGTCTTGGGCAAGCCACTTAACCCCATTTGCCTTGCAAAAACCTAAAAAATAAAATCAGAAATATTGTATTCACTGTCCTCCTTCATATCATCCTTGGGTAATTATTATAGGTAATATATAAATAGTCATGGCATATCTGAATATAAAGGACATTGATGAAGGGCCATGAACAGTCAAGACACCTAATTATTAAACAAGTTTTTGATCTTCTTTGTATCTTATAATTATCCTAAACCTTCAATGTCATAAGTAAGCCTACAAAAAAAGGTATTTTAAAGAGTGGACTTGAGTTTAATGATCCTTTCCCTTAAGGGAGTTTATATAGTTTGATACTTTGGGTGCATTAATGATTGCCTATTAAGTTTTTTCCCACAGACAGAAAAATTATTTAAAGAACATAGGATTGTCTTTTGAGTTCAGTACACTAAGAATACTGGTCTAATTTTGGTACAGTTCTTTGTACTTCCTAAAAGGTCAAGTTATTCAATTATAAAATGACCTAAAGACTTAGGAGTTTCCAAATAATATATTTAATATGCTAACCTTGGATTTCTTGTCAATTCTGTTAAATAAGTAGATTTGATCTCTTGTTTTCTATGTGCTTAAGTTCTATAAGATCAGATTTTATGATGACTATGTTTAGTGATAATATGAATTTAATTAATCATCCTTTAGAACTTCCCTTAGCATCTTTTACTACTACAAAATACTAATTTGGAATTTGTTGTTATTTCTATGGAAAAAAGAATGTAACCAGTGGGGAGAAAGTTCTCTATGGTCTTTATGGAATAGTGGAACACAGTGGCTCAATGAGAGGAGGCCATTATACAGCTTATGTGAAAGTCAGAACAACTTCCAGAAAATCATTGGACCATGTTGTTGGCAATAAAAATATCCATGGTATGTTATACTTAATTTCTTCTTCTGTCCTTCAGATATTAAAATTATTGCTTCATATGTGTATCAAATAAATTGAATTTTAATTTCTTCATTTTACTATTAAGTAAATTTGTGACTTAGATAGTCCTCATTAAAAATAATGGACAGTGGGATAGTGCCCTTCTACTTGTATTTTCTTGGTAAAAGGAATATTTCAGGAACTGAAATAATGCAGGACTTGATGGCCCAAATCTTTGAAGAATATAAAATATGTCTGTCTTATTATTTGAATAACCATCTTAATTATCTTTACCATAATGTCTTGAAAGAGTGCATTTTAGAAGATGCTTCTACCAAAGAAGGAATTTGTTTATATGCAGCAGTTTCAAGCAATAAATGTATAAGATAGATGGGTAGTGCACAGAGCTGTTATCTAGATCTATCACAGTAACCAAAATATGTTAAACACCTTTGGTAAAAATGAAAAAAAAAGATAAGAGTTAAATGATAATAGGAAAAATTTCTTGATTCATTAAGAGAAATTGTAACACCACCTTCTTTAGAAATTTTAAGAAAGAGAAGATGGACTCCTATTTCAATAATAGTCTAAGCATGAATATGGCTAAAAATAAAAGGATATCTCCAAACTAATAGTTTTAGACTGTAGCCTGTTACATTAGGAACAAAAGAATCTCAAATTACTATAGACTTTAAATTATGTTGCATTCTGAATTCAAGGTTCCTATTTTTTTTTTGGTTAATTTTTGAATTTTAAGAACTTTAGTTAAATGTGTAAAATAATGTAATAATTGGTTATAATTTTCAGAAAACAGGACAATTACTTATATACTAGAAATTACTCCTTTGAATGGTGGCTTCTTAGTTTTGTTTTTTGTTTTTGTTTTTTTAGGTGTGTTTTTTTTTTTTTTTTTTTTTAGGTTTTTGCAAGGCAAATGGTGTTAAGTGGCTTGCCCAAGGCCACACAGCTAGGTAATTATTAAGTGTCTGAGGCCAGGTTTGAACTCAGGTACTCCTGACTCCAGGGCTGGTGCTCTATCCACCGCATCACCTAGCCTCCCCTTAGTTTGTTTTTTTTTTTAATTAAGTATTATAAAGAAGAAGACTTCTGATATTAGAATAGTGGTCAAAAACTTGTAGTTTAATTTAGTGCACTTTAAAATCATGAATTTTTCTTAAGGTTCTGTGATTTTTTTCTGAAGATAACATAGTCTTTTTACTTTTACATATAAAAAAGACTCAAAACCCCTTTATAGATGTTGTAATTTAGAATTATTTTGAGATAACTGCTGCAATTAGAAAGAAGTATTTAAAATGTTTAAATTTATTTATTTTTGTATTATAGGTTTAAAAGAATCAACGGGAGCATCAGCAGGACAATGGGTACATGTTAGTGATACTCATGTTCAGATGGTTCCAGAATCCAGAGCACTTAATGCACAGGCTTACCTTCTTTTTTATGAAAGGATATTATAGTGATCATTATTCATAATTGTTAAAAGTTAATATTTAGGCCACCTTTATTTAGATACTGCAAGGGTAAACTAAATATGTAGTGTGCCTTTATTTTGTTTTTTCTTTCATAAAAATTAACTGTGTCCCTTAGATCTGAACTTTTCAAAAGTTTTCCAGTTATTCCCTTTTAAAACAAGATTTATTTCCTCAAAACTCTTAATGTTCCATTTCCTTAAATCAAATGCATAGTAACTGCTTTTTCTAAGGTTATATCAAAATTTGTCAATTATATTTGGGACCTGCAGCCTTTGAGAGTTCTGGGTGGTATAATTTGAAGGTATTAGAATTTGTCTCATTAAGTAGATTTAGATTTCTGCGAGTTACTGTTCTCTTAAACATAACTACTAACAGTGTGAAACCTAACATAACACAATATAACATGAAGTTAGATGCATTCTTTTTTTTTTTTTTTTGGCCATATCTTGTATATGGTTTCAACTCTTTTTTAGTATTAGGTTTATTAACAAGTAATTGATTTACTGCTTTGATGTGTTTTTGACAGCTAAAAGTATAGGAAAAAAACTTGTCCAAGTTTATGTTTTCAGCCTACATGTAGTAGAGTTCGAAGAGTATTCTACACATGGATCACCAAGTAAAATTTTATATGGGTTACTTATAAGGTGTTCCCAATAGAAGTTGTGAATTCATTTAGTAATGTGGGAAAATTGCTAGATTACATTTTAAAGTTATTAGAATATATTCTTTATAACATTCTCTTAAAAGAAATTAGAAAAAGTTGTAGTCTTATATTTTAGTAAATATTGACTTTGGTTTTTGGGAGAGGAGTTATGAGGTCACAATTCCTTTCTGTAGCCAGTATATCATACATTCATGTTGGATTAATTTTAATTTAATTAAATGTTATCTTTTCTGATTGTTTCTTATATACAAGTGTTTGGGGAATAGTTTTTTTCTTTAACCTTGTGACTACTGTGAAAATATTACTTTTTTAATAAATACAAATAATAGCCTTGTCAAAAAAATGAAAGTATAAGTAAAACTAAATCTATTTATTGTATTCTTGACCTGAAAAGTGTTAAAATTACTTCTCAGGGTTAGATTTTTTTTAAGGTACTCAGGGTACTTTTTTCCCAACCATAGAAATATTACATACAATTTTATTTATTACAAATGAGCCTAAAATCAACATTTAAATATAAAAGTTTGATTTCATAAAATTATTTTTTAAAATTCAGTGAATAGTTGACATTATTATCCAAGAAAATGACTTGTCATTAAAAAAACACTCTCATAACATATGACAACTTAAAATTTTACATTGGCTAATAGCTAAGATGATATTTTCTTTTAAATTCCCATTGCTGTACACCACCACTATAATGGTATGTCACTGATGCCCATTATATAAGATCAGAGTACCCTAATCAAATGCATAGGAATTAATAGCTGTCACAATCCAGATAACTGTTCATTTTCCAGTACATTCTCTTTATGAGAATAAAGATAGGAAATATTGGGAAATTTGAGTAAAAAAATTATGGATGGCTATGTGTTGGTTGAACACAGCTACCTCCTCAGACCTCCATGACCCTCTGACATAAAAATATGAAGTAGATCTTTTTTAGTAACTTAGGGACTACTAAAGTTTGTGATTAGTTTTTGATAGAATACAAAATATCACACTTGAATAGTAAACACTTTTAGCAATTCATTGGGTTTTTTTTTTTCCTTGTAAAGCATTTACATTTATATTTACATTACATCTTTATGTTTTGGATTTTTAGTTGCTTGAGAAATAGATATACACAAAAAAGACGCATGCATAATCTTGAAAAGCTAAACTTTTTTTATGATCTAGTAGGCTGCATACTATTCCAAGGAGATACTAAGAAAGTCTAGTGGGTTTTTTAAAAACTTAATTTTAGTAAGCTGTTTACTAATATAGCTGTTTCTTTTCGATGATGCTAAGTATCAGTTAACTCTGTTTCTAAACCTACCAGACCATTACTAGCAATTGCACATTTCTCAGAGACAATAGACTAAAGAATTTCTGTTGAAAAGCTTTTGCCTATTCTGTTTGGTTGAGTTTTATAAAGGAAACCAGAATCAACCTTTCTTTACTCTATACAAATGAAGGCTGAGATAGTAATGGCTTGTTTCAGGAAGGTCAGAAATTAAAGGAAGTGAATATTTCTTCCCAGTAAAATGAAGCAAAGTAAGTTCAGAGAATAAAAAATTTTCAGTTCCTACTTAGAACTAATGATTAATTCATCAAATAGCATAAGTTTTAGTCATAGAATTTTAGAGCTAAAGGAAGCTTTAGTGATCTGATCCAAGGGATGCCAGGGCTTTACTTTTATGCAGCTTTTTGGGGTTTGGCCCATCTCATTAATAGGCAAAACCCTTAACTATTAGGAACAATGGATTGCTGATCTATAACTATCAGAACTTTAATATTCCATAGATTGGGGGGGGATGGAAGCATCTCATCCTAAAATGAGGGGTTACCTCATTTGGAGCTATTTATCACATCCAGCATAGGAGTATGGGGTAGGCAGAGTTTACTTTTTGCTTACTAACTATAATTCCTCCTATCTCACTCATACTTCATCCTCTCAGAGCCAGATTGTCCCTACCTTTGATTCCTACTTTAAGAAATTTACACAATTATGCTAACAGGAAAACATTTTTAAGAGTGTTCCAATGCCCATCTTCCATTTAAAAATGTGTAAACTGCACATGAAGTCGGCATAAAATCTCTGACATTGATTGTTTAAAAGTTAATTTCTAAAAAAAATAACAAAGATGGCTCTTTTCCTTTAAAAGTTATTGATCTTGGGGCCCCTAGGTGGCACAGTGGATAGAGCTCTGACCTTAGAGTCAGGAGACCTAAGTTCAAATTCAGCCTCAGACACTTAATACTTAACTATGTGATCCTGGGCAAGTTACTTAATTCCATTGCTGTGCAAAAGAAAAACAAAGAAAAAAGTTACTGATCCCTGCTGTAGTCCAGTCTACTTATTTTACAGATGAAGAAACTGACACTAAGAGATTAACTGATTTTAATTTTTTTTGTTTTGGGTTACTATTTTCATAGTGGCAGAGCTAGAAACAGAACCTAATTCTCATGACTTGAATTTCCAGTGATCTTTTCACTTAGCCCTGCTGCATGTTTACCAGTGTATTCTGGTTTTGACCTCAGTGTTCTGAAAGCTACACTAGCTTTTTTCTAGATGTCTTAACAGATGTTTTAGTATGCCAAAACCAGAATGGGTTTTATTTATTATTCCAGAAATAACATGGAAGAATGGTAGTTCACTTTTAATTTCCTTAGCTTTTAACTAATTATAAAATCTTTAGTTCTAAAATTTCTTCTTATGTGACCTCAAGTTCTAGAGGTCTATTTTCTTATTATGCAGAATATTCATCTTCTGAATAGAAAAAAAATAACTGTTTGACTAGGAATATAATATACAGTAATAACTTTTTATATATATATATATATATATATATATATATATATATAGCATGTATTTATTCTATTTATTCTACATAGTACATTTTTAATATAACAATTGTTTTGGATGTTGCCAAAGTTTATTTAGTACAGTCTTACTAATGGAAAGATACATACCTTCAGGGATATTTAAGTGAGAAGCCATTATAATAACATCCCCCCCCCAAAAAAAAGGCAGAGCGTAATAAATGTAAATTTTATAGACACCCAACTCACCTGACATGTTATAGAATTCTGTCCTCAGCTAATTGAAAGCCTCAGTTAACTGAGGTTAGTAATTTGTTTATAATATACACAACTATACTTTTCTCCCTAATTTTTTTGTTTTTCAGTGGTAAAATTATAACTATCAATTACGTGAATTTGCTAGAGAAAACAGTATTGTTTGCTGTATTCAAGATTTTACCATTTAAAGTAAAGCTTTAAAGATGTTTTCTTCAGACTATTTTTTTTAGATGACCAGAAAGAGTGGAAAGTTAGGAGATAAGTGGTAATGTGCCATCCTCTTACGGAAAGGGTTAGTTTCTGTGAATTTGGATTTTTAATAGCTTGCATCCTACCTGTTATTATTTATGTCAAGACTCAACTATATACATATTGAATATAGCTTTCAGAAGAAGATAGCTTAATGTGAAAAGTAAAAATTGAGATGTTTAATTTTTTAGTATCATTTAAAATGTTCTATTTCTGAGTCTCTTTTCACACAAATTATTACTTCTGCATGACCTCTTATAGAAAAATCTTAGCAGAATTTATATTTAATGTGCAATAAAACTGAGCCTTCAGTTTAATACTTAGTGCATTATCAAACTGATTGTATTTTTAGTTATTTGAAATGTTTATTGTTAATGTAAAGTTGCTAAGAGGAAATGTATTTATAATACAATAGACAGATAAAATGAGAATATATTTTTAATTTTCAGAAATATTTTAGATTGGCAATAAATTCATATCTTTCATTATACCTGTAATTTAAAACATTCTGCAATGTTTTATAAAAAATAATCATGCATCTGGTTTAACATGTTGGTTTTATTGGGGAAAATATGTATATTCTTAATAAATATTGGTTTATTCATTTATGTTTTAAGACTGATGTAACATAATTGGCTTTGCAAAGAAGATTGTTGGCAACATTTTTGTCTACCAGTGTTTCATATTTGTAATTAAGTATGCTTTTGCAACTTTGGGGGATCCCTGATTTCATCATCACTGTCTATATTTTCTTCTCTACTATGATCACAAACTTCCACTTATATCCTATATTTTTTTATTCACCAACCAATGGGAATACTTAACCTACATTTGAAATAATCTCCAATTTTAGATTCTCAACAAAGTATTTCATTGTCTCATGGAATTTTAGAGCAAGAAGACATCTTAGAAGTCATTTAATTCAATTTCCCACTTGGTACAAGTACCCCCCCCCCCTTATAAACTTAACAAAATGATCATCTAAAGTCCAAGTCTTTATTAATCCTCTTGAGGTAACCAGTTCCATTTTTGATAGCTATAATTGTTAGAAAAATCTCTAAGTCTTTTCTTTTCAAGGTTAACCATCCTCAGTTCCTCTAATGATACAGCAGTTTCTGGTTTGCCAATGTCCTTCGAAAAATATGTTGCTAAGAGGTGGTTATCATCATCTAGATATAGTTTGATGAGTTTAAGGTAACTGTTTGACCTTGAAATTAAGCTTCTAATAATTGGAGTATAAGAATGCTTGAGTTTTGCATAATGTTTCTCGTCATTTAAAATTAGCACGTCCTTCACCTATAAACTGTTAAGCTGGGTCTTCCTCATCCTATATTGAAGCAATTGATTTTCTTTAAAACCTAGATTCAGTACTTTTATCCATATTAGCTTTCATCACCTTAGTTTTAGCCCATCTTTTTTATATCTATTCCACTAGCAATATTACATAAAATAAAGGCCAAAAATCCAAAGAGTTATTTGAAGGTTTTGAAATTGAAAAGAAGGCTGTGAGAAAAGAAGTTCAGGAGGTCCTGAGAAACTAAGGGAAAATGACTAAAGAAAAAGGATTGAAGAGAGGAGAAAACCTAGAGCTGAAAGGATAAAGAGACAGTATGAAGAAGAACCTGAGGAGAAGAGAAGAACCTGGGCAGTAGGAGGACTCAAAAACATAGTTAAGTACTCCTTTCTATGACTGAGACATAACAATTGATCTTTACTGTGATGGGTGAATTTTAACACACAAAAGAAAGCATGGGGCTTAAAATAAGACAACTAAGACCATTTTTTTTTAATGTGGGAAGAAATAGTAGTTAAAAAACAAGTTTATACCTGGGTTCAAATCCGGTCTCAGACACTTAATAATGACCTAGCTGTGTGGTCTTGGGCAAGCCACTTAACCCCATTTGCCTGCCAAAACCTTAAAAAAAAAGTTTAACAGAGTTAAGATCCAAGAAAGAAATCACAAAAAAACCATAGAGTTGGGTGGCTAGGTGGCGCAGTGGATAAAGTACTGGCCTTGGAGTCAGGAGTACCTGGGTTCAAATCTGCTCTCAGACACTTAATAATTACCTAGCTGTGTGGCCTTGGGCAAGCCACTTAACCCCATTTGCCTTGCAAAAACCTAAAAAAAAAACACCCCCAAAACCCCATAGGGTCATAAGGTCATAAGTATGAAAATCCACAAAGTATGAGTTACAAATAACAAGAAATAGTAATCCTAATAGCAAGAAAAACTTAATTTTATGCTATTATCACTGTGACTTGTTGAAAGAAGGTCCATGACTACATTCTTGTGAGAAAATGCAGGAAATAAAGGAACAAAGGAGAAACTTCAAAAGAGCCAATAACATTTTTTATCATTAGAGTATCCTACAAACCACATAAGCATGAAATAAAAGTAGTTGAGTTCAAAAACATCTGACTGACTTAGAGGCATTCTTGCAGTCACCTGGGCGTATGATCTGGATGTCATCTTTGATTTCCCATTCACTGTCCTCCACCCCTCATAGTCAGACTTGTCATTTCCATCTTTACAATTACATTTCACACTGTCTGCCTTCTATAAACTGTCACTATCTTTGTCCGGACCCTCATCTCTTCACACTTGAGCTATTGCAATAGCCTATTGATTGGTCTCCCTATTATGTTTCTTCCCCATTCCAGTGCATTCTCCACTTAGCTTAAACCTTCACAAAATTTTAAATTTGACCTACCATCCCTCTATTCAATCAACTTCAGTTTTTCAATCATGTCTAAATCTTCATGGCCCCAATTTCCCATTTTCTTGGCAGAGATAGTGGGGGGGTTGTCATTTCCTTCTCTGAAAGTTCATTTTTACAGATGAGGAAACTGAGTTATGAATTGCCCAGGATCATACAACTAGTAAGTATCAGATACCATATTTGAACTCAGATAGATGAGTCCTTCTACTCCAATCTTGATTCTTACAAATGACTGACTTCCTTCTCTTCCGCTACATACTTTGCCATCCAGTGATATTAACCTTATTGAACTTCACACTAGATTGTCACTCCCATCTCTAGACTCTGAATATTTTCACTGGATGTCTGAAACTCCCTTATATCAGATTCCCAGTTCCCTTGGCTTCAAATCTTAACTGAAATCTCCAAGAAACCTTTCATGCCTTCCAAAATGCTATTGCCTTTCCTCTAATTTCCAATTTATCCTGGATATATCTTGTTTGTATATGGTTGTGTGCATATTGTCTCTTCCATTAGACTGTAAGCTCCTTAAGAGCAGGGGCTGTCTTTTATTTTTCTTTATATTACCAATGCTTAGCACAGTACTGGCACATAATGGGTTCTTAACAAATATTTATTGACTATTATAGTTGTAAAGAAGATTTAACTTTCCAGCAATCTACTGGAAGGAACTCTCAGTAGATCTCAGCAGGTAAAAATGTCTTGATTTGTAAAAATGTTTTTCATCCTTGTGGCAGAAGACACTAGCCCAAATTCTTCCATTTAAGCATCATATGTACCAAAATTCAACATGCCTCTCCTTCCTGAGATTGAATCTCAGTTTCCCTCTTTTACCAAAGCAGTCTCTTATTGCAAGCTCTACTTGGAAGAATTCATTTATCTAGTCAACATAACTCTTTATGAACCCATATTCCAAATCAAGGATGTCTTGCACTTTTTCTCTGACAGGAAATGAATGACCCATTAAGAAACTTCTGAATTAACAGGTTTTAGGTAGAGGTGGATCCATTTCTGATAATCTCTCCATGAAGCTAGAAGGTGATAGGTGCCAACAATTCCAAGGAGTTTACAACTGTGAGCTCTAACTGTGGACTGCACTAGATGGTCTTTATACATTACAATTCTTGGATAACATCCCTCTGAATCTGGATTCACTGAGTGATATTAAGCATATGAAAAGGATCAGGGATATTGGTAGGTGCTTGGAAAACAAAACCAAAATGGACCTTGCTTTGGGGGAGGGAGAGGTTGGAGGGTAAAAGGGTACATTCTACTAGGGGAAAACTAATTTCCAGTAGGAGGACTCTAGCAACTGGATGGCACTTGAGCTCAGATTTGAAAATTAGGAATGTTGGGAGGCATATTAGGAGGGAGTTCACTGCAAACAAGTGACCTAGAAAAAAGCACTAATAAAGGAGATGGAATGTCATTCACATAAGAACAAGCCAGCTTATCTTGGATGTGTGTGGAGGAGAATATTGTGTAGGAAGCCTAGAAAAAATAGGTTGGGGGGTGATGATGAAAGACTTTTAATAGCTGGATTAAGGAAGAGGGTGGGAGAGGGCACTAAATACCAAGCACCGTGTTACAAGCCAGGGGACATGTTAAAAAGGAAAGGTCCCTACCTTCAAGGAGTTTACACTGTGACAGGAGATAAATATAGGGGAGAAGCAGGCAAGAAACCATATTTCATTTTAGAAAGTTCCAGGGATGGGTAATGGAGCTATAAGGCAGTAGACCTGACATTCTCTTAGCAGAGACAATGATGGGGTTAATTATGCTTCCAGAATAAATGAGAAAGAAGGTGGAGGGTACCAAAAAGGCAGCTGGCAGGTGATGGTTGGGGAATGAAGAATCCCTAGATATGGGTGACTGTAAGATAACTTGTAATCAGGTCATCAATTATATGAATAAAAGGGTTATGTCTCAGGGGCAGCTAGGTGGCACAGTGGATAGAGCACCTGCCCTGGAGTCAGGAGTACCCAAGTTCACATCGGGCCTCAGACACTTAATAATTACCTAGCTGTGTGGCCTTGGGCAAGCCATTTAACCCCATTGCCTTGCAAAACAAGAACAAAAAACAAAAGGGTTATGTCTTCCAAGGCTTGACCTCTAGTTTGAGTGGCATGATAGCAGATGCAGAGATCAATATTTTGTCCTAGAAATAAAAGGGAGCCCTAGGAGCTTCATAAGCATGGTCAGATCTCAGCTTTAGAAATAAAATTTGGGAGTGATTAATTGGCAAAATATAGCATCCACCTAAAGAGAGGGAACTAAGTCACAGTTCAAGTGCTAAACTTGGAAGGACTTCTTGGGCTAATACAGTACATGCCTAGAGAACAGCAGTCAACAAGGGACACACTTTATCCATTTGCGGCTGGTATGGTCTAGTTTGAGCCAGCACTATGGTTGTTGGCATAGCAGAGATGTTCCAAGTTCACCGGATGGACATCACAAAGGATCACTGGTATGTCAAGATATCAAGAAACACTCATTCTGCCTTTTGATTGACTAATTTTGATTTCTAGATTATTTCAGCCTTTTCTGGAGAATAAAGGAATCAAAGATTAATAAATTCATTCCATTAGGTACTGAAATCAGTTTAGTTCCCTTAACTCCTTCACTTTTCTCCACTTTTAGTCACCCACTTTGTAATATATTTTCCTACAAAACAAATACTGATTGACCAGGTTCTATGATGCCCCAGACTTTCCTCTTCACTATTCCATCTGATTTCCACCTTTTACCTTGTCCAAGCATTTTCTTTATTGTCATCCAACAACCTCCTCCTCCTGAGGTTGTACCTCAGTTTCATCCCTTTTACCAAAGCAGTTTCCTATTGCAAGCTCTACTTGGAAGAATTCATTTATAATCACATTGATTAAGATGACAAAAAGGGAAGATAATGTTGGAGAGGCTGTGGGAAGATTGGGACATTAATGCATTGCTGGTGGAGTTGTGAATGGATCCAACCACTCCAGAAAGCAATATGGAACTATGCCCAAAGAGCAATAGAATTGCTCATACTCTTTGACCCAGCAATTCCTATTCTAGTCCTATATCCAGAAGAAATCATAAAAAATGGGAAACGGCTCTTTTTGTAGTGGTAAAGAATAGGAAATTAGAGGGATGCCCATCAATTGGGGAATGCTGAAGAAGTTATGGTATATGGATGTTATGGAATACTATCATTCTATAAGAAACCTTAATTGATTGGACTCTAGAGAAGCATAGAATGAATTACTGGAACTGATGCTGAGTGAAGGGAGCAGAACCAAGAGAACATTATACACATTAACAACATTGTAAGTTGATCAGTCCTGATGGATGCAGCTCCCCTCAATAATTCAGAGATCTAGGACCACCCTGGGAGACTTGTTATGGAAAATGCCATCCACATCCAGAGGAGGAAAAACAAAAAAGCGTACAGAATCCAAATGAACACTACTTTGACTTTTTAAAAATTTCTCTTATGTATTTCCTATCTCAAGGATTTCTTTCTTTTCTCTTACCAAAAATGACAAATCTGTAAACATGTTAAACATAAATGTATATGTGCAATAGCCACCTGACTTCACCACTGAGGGAGGTGAATGGAAAGGCAGGGTGGAAGAAAATCATGTAATTTAAAGATATGCATATGGACATTAATTCCTGCTTCGAATCAAACTTGTCTCATTGTTGCTGTTATATCCCTCATTGATAGGGCTACAGCTCACTGCATAACCATGAGTATATGTAATAAAATTTACCTGCACTAAAGTAGGTTTCCTATGGGGGGGGGGGGTTGTAGTACATTGTATCTAGTTTCCCTTTTTCCAGTGGAATAAAGGAAATTTTTCTTTATAACCACTGTTAGCTCTTTGGTTTTGTTTTGTTTTTATTTTTAATTTTTATTTTTTATTTCATTTTTAGAGTTAACTGTGTTTTTGAGAACCTGTTTGAGCCCTCTGGGTTTCTTTTTTAGTTAACAGTTGGAGAGCTGCTGTGGCTGTTTAGTCATTTGATCAGGTTTGACACTGTTCTTGGCTGCTATATTCCTTCACCTCTCCTGCATTTCTGCTGGTTGGGGTGATCAATAAGCAAATAATCTCTTCAGGTCTGGCATTCTAAGAATGTTTAAAATACTTCTGTTTTTTTTCAACTTTTTTCAATTACACTTTAGGTCAGAAAGGCAGGGTAAGTCATCCTGGGTTGTAGATGTAACTATTTCTCTTGCAGCTACATTATTTCTTTCTTTCCTGCATTTTATGGTAGACACAAAATAGTCTTGTTATTCAACTTTCCTTTACAATTTCAAGTTCTTTCTCCTGTTTATTTGCAGAACTTATTTCTCAATTTAATTATAAAGTTTAACTACTATGTATCTTAGAATTTTCAGCCTTGAGTTCTTATGAATTTTTATTCTATGAATTCTTTAATTTAATATTTATTCTCATTTTGTACAGTTTTTTTAAATACATTAATAAAATATTCTTGTTTAAGAGTAAACAAAATACTTCCCCCCCAAAAAAAAATATAGACTCACTTGAGCGATAGAGAAAAAATTATAATTAAAAAAATTAAATTAAATTTAAAAAATTAACTAAAATTAAAAAAATAATAGTAATAATTGTAGGTATGGCCAGGTGGCACAGTGGATGGAGCACCATCCCTGGAGTCAGGAGCACCCAAGCCCATATCTGGCCCTGTACACCCAACAACGTACACCCAGCTATGTGACATGCAAGCCACCCCAATCCCATTGCCCTGCATAAAGCAAAAAAAGAAAAAAAAGACCTAAAATAAAATAAAAATAGTAATAATAGTAGGGGTGGCTGGGTGGCGGACAGAACACTGGCCCTTGAGCCAGGAGCACCCGGGTCCAAATCCGGCCTCAGACACCCAACAATCACCCTGCTATGCGGCCCCAGGCAAGTCACCCAGCCCCTTTTGCCCTGCACCCCCCAAAAAATAATAATAATAAAAAATGTGCTTCAGTCTGTGTTCCAACACCAACAACTCTGTCACGGGTGGATCACATTCTTTATGATAAGTCCATCACAAAAGTTACTTCCATATTTTTTCCACCATTGCCATTACTGATCTCAACTCCCTCCTTTCTTATTTCTCCACTACCATGTACTATATTTTCTCTCTCACTGACTCTGCTGTAGGGTAGCTGAGTGGTACAGCAGACAGATCCCTGGCTCTGGGGCCAATAGGCCCCAAGCCCCCATACCATCCCTTAGGCTTAGCATCCACCTGGCCCTATGGTCCTGGACAGGCCATCCAATCCCAGTCCCTTGCACAAAGTAAAAAACAAAATGCGTTATATCTGACCACTCTCCCCCCATGGTCCATCCTCTCCTCCTTCATTCACATCCCCACCCCTTCCCCCTGTCCGCCCCTCCTTTTACTCCAGATGCCTATACGCCATTGAGTATATATGCTGTTTCCTCTCCTAACCACCTCTGATGAGAGCAAAGATTCCCCCTTGCCTTCTCCCCTTCCATATCATTGCAATAACTCATTGTAATAAAATCTTATATGAAATCTTGGCCTATTCCCCTCTCCTTTTTCTTTCTCCCATTATATTTCCCTTTTTTCTATTGACTCCATTTTTACACCATATTTTATCTTCAAATTCAGCTTTCTCCTGTGCTTCAACTATAAAAGCTCCCTCTACCTGCTCTATTAACTTAGAAGGTTCAAATGAGTATGATCAGTGTCATTTTTCTATACAGGAATACATGCAGTTCATCATCATTAAGTCCCTCCTATTTTCCCCCTCTCCTCCAATCTCTATGCTTCACCTGAGTCCTGCATTTGAAGATTAAACCTTCTGTTCAGCTCTGGCCATTCCAACAGGAACATTTGAAATTCCCCTGGTTCATTGAAAGTCCATCTTTTTCCCTGGAAGAGGACATTCATTTTTGTTGGGTAGTGGATTCTCAGTTGCATTCTAAACTCTTTTGCCTTCTGGTATATTATATTCCAAGCCCTACAAGCTTTTTTTTTTAGGTTTTTGCAAGGCAAATGCTGTTTAGTGGCTTGCCCAAGGCCACACAGGTAATTATTAAGTGTCTGAGACCGGATAGGGCCGGTGCTTTATCCACTGCACCACCTAGCCGCCCCCCCCCATGAGCTTTTAATGTAGTTGCTGTTAAGTCCTGTGAGATCCTGATTGCAGCTCCATGGTATTTGAATTGTGTCCTGGCTGTTTGTAATATTTTCTCTTTCACTTGGGAGTTCTGGAACTTGGCTATAATATTCCTCAGCGTTGGTTTTTTGGGATCTCTTTCTCGGGGGCGGGGGGATCTGTGGATTCTCTCCATTTCTATTTTGCCCTCTGCTTCTAGGATATCAGGGCAATTTTCCTGTAGTAATTCTTTGAAAATGATGTCAAGGCTCTTTTCCTGATCATGACTTTCAGGTATTCCAATAATTTTTAAATTATCTTTCCTAAGTCTGTTTTCTATATCAGTTGTTTTTTCAATGAGATGTTTCACATTTTCTTCTAATTTTTCATTCTTTTGGTTTTGAAGTATTGAGTCCTGATTTCCTGTAAATTTGTCAATCTCTCTGAGTTCTATTCTTTGTCTGAAGGATTTGTTTTTCTCAGAGAGCTTTCTTATCTCTTTTTCCATCTTGCCAATTATGTTTTTTAAAGCATTCTTCTCCTCAATAACTTTTTGAACTGTTTTATCCATTTGACTTAAGCTGGTTTTTAGCATACTATTTTCTTCAGCATTTTTTTTTTTTTGGATTTCCTTGACTAAGCTGCTGACTTCATTTTCATGTTTTTCCTGCATCTCTCTCATTTCTTTTCCCAGTTTTTCTTCTAAGTCCCTCATTTGATTTTCAAAGTCTTTTTTGAGCTTTATCATAGCCTGAGCCCAATTTCTGTTTTTCTTGGAGTCTTTAGATGCAGGAGCCTGTGCTTCCTCATCTTCAGACTGAGTATTTTGATCCTTCTTGGACTCATATACAAAATATTTCTCAATAGTCTTCCTCTTGTTTCTCTGTTTGCTCATTTTCCCAGCCTAAGCCTGTTTTGGGGGTGCTTCCTGAGCTTTTGGGACACTCCCACAAGGGTCTCAGGGTGTGAGGCTCTGTCCTCCCTCCTGGTCTGTGAATGACTATATGCGCCCCCTTCTGCCACAGGGCTGAGGTGGAGGGGGGGGGGGCTTGCTGTTCTATGAGGGCGGCCTAGATTGTGATCAGGATCTGAATGTGGTCAGAACCCCAGAGTCTTATTCCAGGGGCAGAGCTCTGCAGTCTCTCTCTTCACTCCCCTCCCTAGGTCCAATGGGCTCATGCCCTGGGGGCTCCTGCTTACAGGCTCCACCTGCTTCTGTTTCCTGGCTCTGGACTGCTTTGGCCACGCTGCTCACTGTGTGCTCTGAGGGCTGGGCTTCACGTGCTCGCTCTGGCAGAGGTCCCCCCCCGCTGTTCCCCCAATTTGTGCTTGGTGCTCCCCGGGGTGTAGATCAGGAAACTCCCCGGCTGCTGTGAGCCACAGCTCCCAGTGCCCTGGGACTGGGGAGGCTGAAGTTCTGTCGCTCTCTGGTGGGCCACCCCTCTGGCAGGCCACTCCTCCAACCCCGGGGAGCAGAGCCTTTCTGCTCTTTTCCAGTTTACCTTGAGTAGGAGAACTGCCTCACTGGGTCCCTCTGTGGGTTCTGTCTCTCAAAAATTTAGAGTCCTTAGTTTAGAAATTTTATGAGAGAGCACCCAAGACAAGATCCGCTCTTGTCACCATCTTGGCTCCGCCCCCCTATGAATTCTTTCAATTGGCTATTTCATTTTCTATGTGCAGAACTTGTGGACTGTTCTTGTCTAATGTTTTCTGCATTCTGATGATAAGATTTTTTTGTTTTGTCTGTCTTTATGTATCCTTTGAAAAATCAGTTTGTTTTGCTTGTAATTTATTGGTATTGCTATTTGCTTCTGTGCATTTGTATTTCCAATCTATTGTTCTCACTTTTGTTCTTTAGATTAAATTGCCATTGCAGATTCTAGGATCACTCTTCTGCCCATTGTTTGCTATATAGACTATAAATTCTATTATAATTCTCATTTTTCTTTTAAATCTCTCAGGAATAGCTTTAGTTCCATGATCTCTGCCTCATTAATTATTGTATCATTTTCCTTTGTTCTGCAGTATTTATTCAAAGATGCTTGGACTTATTTACTAGTTCTGGATGTCATATTTCTTTCTGCTGTCAATGTTTTCCCTGTTCATTTTTCTGCTTATATTCAATGACTTTGAGTTTTCTTCTTGAAATCTTCAATAACTTCAGTTTTTTTCCCTTTCTGCTCTCCCTGTTTTCATGACTCCCCTCTGATGGTGGTTTCCTTGGGGGCTGGACCTCAAAGTGTCTCAGCCTCCTCCCACTCATTCATAGTTCACCAGCCTAGGTCAAAATCCCAAGAGACTTTGGGGGGGGGGGACAGAATTGGCACCAGCAGGATCTTAAGCCCTTTCCCTCAGGCTTATTGGAATGCTGTATAGCCCCTCTAGGAGGTAGAAATAAGGAGGGAGAGTATTCCAGGAACTAGAAGACAAGTAAAGAAAATCCCTGGAACAGAGATATGGAGTATCTTGTTCATGGAATGAGAAAGTTGTCAGTATAACTGAATTGAAGACTTTATGGTAGGAAGAAGACTGTGGACTAGGTTATGAAGGTTTTTCAAAGCCAAATAGAGGGTTGTGTCTTTGCTCTTGGAGGAGATAGGAAACCACTGGCGTTTATTGAATAGGGTGTAATATGTTTGGATCTTCAGTTTAAGAAAAGTTCACTTTGGTTTGGACTGGAATAGGGAGAGACTTAAGGCAGGCAGACTCTTAATCAGAGTATTGTAATAGTACAGACATGAAGTTATGAGAACCTTCACCAGAGTGGTGGTAGTATAAGAGAGAAGGGATTGAATATGAGAAATGTTGTAAAGGTGAAATTGATATAGGGGGTGAAAGATAGTGAGGTGTCAAAGGATGACATCTAAGTTGCCAGTCTTATTGACTGGGAGGATAACATTACCCCCTACATTAATATGGAAGGTAGAAGAGATGAAGGTTTAGGGGTAAAGATAATGAGTTTTGTACATGTTGAGTTTAAGTTGTCTACTGGACATTCAGTTTCAGAAGTCTGAAAGGGAGATGGAGATGTAGAATTAGAGCTCAGCAGAAAGATTAGGGTAGAAGAAGCAGATCTGAGAATCCTTAGTATATTCCTTTGATCTAATTTAATCCTGTCTTAACCATAAAGATTAGCACTTTCTCTACTACGGACATCCTATGCTGGATGGTCCAGAGTCAGTGTCTGTCAAGTGTAAAGTTTTTAAGAGAGAACTTCCAAATGTCCCAAGTGTTCTCAGACACTCCATAGTTAATTAAATAAGAAGTGAATTTTGGAGAAGAGGGTGGGAACCTACTCAGAAGGGTGGGACTTAATCAGTTAACTAGGGTTTAAAAAATACCATGATGGTTCATGAAATGATTTGACTTTGCATGATACTTTGGCTCATCAGGATTGTATGTTCTTGAAGGGTAACTGAAAAGAGGACCAGATATAAAATGATTATAATTTGATGTGATTCATGACTCTTGAGAAGTGTATTTCCAATGAGACAGAATAGAGGAGGGTACATAGTAAATATAAGGCAATGCTGTGTATCAAACCATCAAGCAAGTAAGCAATCAAGTTGTGATTGTACTTTGGTTGATAGTACTTTGAGCTTATCAAATAATATTGATATATTGATATAATGATATATGATATAATATAATGATATTTTGATAGTGCTTCTATTGATAAAAATACACAAAGTGAAGAGGTAGGAAGAGCTAGTATTCTAGAGGAAGGGTATGAACTTTGAATAAATTCTATTCCATAGATTTGGTCCAGAAAGGGAATAAGATAGATTCCCACTTGGGTTTAAAAATCTGTCCTACTCTACAGGGAAGTGGGGCAGGGGGAGGGGGAGAAAGGGAAAGAAAAAGGAAGAAGAAACTGATAAAAGGGGAGGCAAAGGTATGTGAAAACAAACTAACCTAAATAACTAAATAAACTAAAGGTTAAAATTTAAAAGAAAAGTTAAAGGGGAAAGGGAGTAAAACTTTGGTGAGAAGGAATAAGAAGAAAGGAAAGACAAAAATATAAATGGGGAAAGAACTCTCCCATAAAATGGAAGCAGATAGCAGAATGGATTAAAAACCAGAATCCTACAATGTATTATTTACAAGAAACACATTGAAGCAGAGAGATATACACAGGTTAAAGGTAAAAGGCTGGAGCAAAATATATTATCCTTCATCTGAAGTAAAAAAATCAGGGGTAAATTACTACCCCTTTATCTGATCTCAGATAAAGCAAAAGAAAAAATTGATCTCTTTAAAAGGGATAAGGAAGGAAACTACATCTTCTTAAAAGGCACCAAAGGCAATGAAGTTATATCATTATTAAACACATATGCACTTAGTGGGATAGCATCAAAATTCCTGGAAGAAAAGCTGAACAATTTACAAGGAGACAGCAAAACATTAATCATGAGGGACTTCAACCTCCCTTTCTCAGAACTAGATAAATCTAACCACAAAATAAACAAGAAGGAAGTTAAGAAGGTAAATGAAATCTTAGAAAACTTAGATATGCTAGACCTTCTGGAGAAAGCTTTAACTCTGAGTACATAGAACCCATACCAAAACTGACCAGGCACTAGGGCATAAAAACCTTATAATCAAATGCAGAAAGGCAGGAAAAATAAATACATACTCTTCAAATCATGATACAAAAAAATTACACATAATAAAGGCTATGGAAAGATAAACCAAAAATTAATTGGAAATTAAATAACTTAATTTTAAAGAATGAATGGATGGGGGGGCAGAGCCAAGATGGCGACAAGAAGGGATCAAGTCTTAGGTGCTCTGTGATAAAACTTGAAACTAAGGACTCTAACTAAACTTTCGAGAGACAGAACCCACAAAGGGACCCAGTGAGGCAGTTCTCCTACTCAAGGTAACCTGGAAAAGAGCAGAAAGGCTCTGCTCCCCTGGGGTCAGAAGGGGCGCCCGCCAGAGGGGTGGCCTGCCAGAGTGAAAGAACTTCAGCCTCCTGGAGGCAGCCCCAGAGCGCTGGGAGCCGTGGCTCACAGCAGCAGGGGAGTCTCCGGAGCTGCACCCCGGGGAGCACCGAGCACAAAGTGGGGGAACAGCAGGGACCTCTGCCAGAGCGAGCACTTGGAGCCCAGCCTCAGGGCACACAGCAAGCAGCTTGGTCTTTCTGCAGCCCAAATCCAGAAACAGAAGCAGGTGGAGCCAGTTAGCAGGAGATTCCAGGGCATGAGCCCATTGAGCTGAGGTAGGGAAGTGAAGAGAGAGAGAGAGAGACTGCAGAGCTCTGTCCTCTGCCCCTGGAACAGGACTCTGGGGCTCTGACCACATTCAGATCCTGATCGCAGTCTAGGCCCCCCAGCCCCCTTGCAAGGGGCTGGGATTGGAACAGCAGGGCCCCCCACCTCAGCCCTGTGGCAGAGGGGGGGCACTTATGGTCATTCACAGACCAGGAGGGAGGACAGATCCTCACACACTGAGACCCTTGTGGGAGTGTTCCAAAAGCTCAGGAAGCACCCCAAAACCAGGCCCAGGCTGGGAAAATGAGCAAGCAGAGAAACAAGAGGAAGACCATTGAGAAATATTTTGCATATGAGCCCAAGAAGGATCAAAATACTCAGTCTGAAGATGAGGAAGCACAAGCTCCTGCATCTAAAGACTCCAAGAAAAACAGAAATTGGGCTCTGGCTATGACAGAGCTCAAAAAAGACTTTGAAAATCAAATGAGGGAGTTGGAAGAAAAACTGGGAAAAGAAAAGGACAGAGATGCAGGAAAAACATGAAAATGAAGTCAGCAGCTTAGTCAAGGAAATCAAAAAAAATGCTGAAGAAAATAGCATGCTAAAAACCAGCTTAGGTCAAATGGATAAAACAGTTCAAGAAGTTATTAAGGAGAAGAATGCCTTAAAAAGCAAAATTGGCCAGATGGAAAAAAGAGATAAGAAAACTCTCTGAGGAGAACAAATCCTTCAGACAAAGAATAGAATTCAGGGAGATTGATGAATTTACCAGAAATCAGGAATCAATACTTCAAAACCAAAAAAAAATGAAAAATTAGAAGAAAATGTGAAATATCTCATTGAAAAAACAACTGATATGGAAAACAGACTTAGGAAAGATAATTTAAAAATTATTGGAATACCTGAAAGTCATGATCAGGAAAAGAGCCTTGACATCACTTTCAAAGAATTACTACAGGAAAATTGCCTTGATATTCTAGAAGCAGAGGGCAAAATAGAAATGGAGAGAATCTACCGATCCCCCCGAGGAAGAGATCCCAAAAAACCAACCCCTAGGAATATTATAGCCAAGTTCCAGAACTCCCAAGTCAAAGAGAAAATATTACAAGCAGCCAGAAGGACACAGTTCAAATATCATGGAGCTACAGTCAGGATCACACAGGACTTAGCAGCAACTACATTGGAAGCTCGTAAGGCTTGGAATATAATATACTGGAAGGCAAAAGAGCTTAGAATGCAGCCAAGAATGAACTACCCAGCAAGGCTGAATGTCCTCTTCCAGGGAAAAAGATGGACTTTCAATGAACCAAGGGAATTTCAAATGTTCCTTTTGGAATGGCCAAAGCTGAACAGAAGGTTTGATCTTCAGATACAGGATTCAGGTGAAGCATGGAGATTGGAGGAGAGGGGGAAAATAGGAGGGACTTAATGATGATGAACTGCATGTATTCCTGCATAGAAAAATGACACTGATAATACTCATATGAACCTTCTCAGTTAATAGAGCAGGTAGAGGGAGCTTTTATAGTTGAAGCACAGGAGAAAGCTGAATTCAAAGACAAAATATGGTGTAAAAATGGAGTCAATAGAAAAAAAGGGAAATGTAATGGGAGAAAGAAAAAGGAGAGGGGGGAATAGGCCAAGATATTTCATATAATAAGTTTTTTTCTTTATTACAATGAACTATTGCAATGATATGGAAGGGGGGGAGACAAGGGGGAATGAGGGAACCTTTGATCTCATCAGAGATGGCTAGGAGAGGAAACAGCAAATAGACTCAATGGGGTATGACATCTGGAGTAAGAAGGAGGGGGGGAGCAGGGGGAAGGGGTGGGGATGTGAATAAAGGAGGAGAGGATGGACCATGGTGGGGGAGTGGCCAGATATAACACATTTTCTTTCTTACTTCTTGCAAGGGGCTGGGATTGGAAGGCCTGCCCAGGACCACAGGGCCAGGTGGATTCTGGGCCTAAGGGGTGGTATGGGGGCTCAGGGCTTCTTGGCCCCAGGACCAGGGATCTGTCTGCTGCGCCACTCAGTGACCCTACAGCAGAGTCAGAGTGAAAGGAGAGAGAAAATAGAGTACATGGTAGTGGAGAAATAAGAAAGGAGGGAGTTGCGATCAGCAATGGCAATGGTGGAAAAATATGGAAATAACTTTGGTGATGGACTTATCATAAAGAATGAGATCCACCCATGAGAGTTGTTGGTGTTGGAACAAAGAATGAAGCACATTTATTATTATTATATTATTATTATTATTTGGGGGAGGGTGTAGGGCAAATGGGGCTGGGTGGCCTGCCTGGGGCCACATAGCAGGGTGATCTCTGGGTGTCTGAGGCAGGATTTGGACCCAGGTGCTCCTGGCTCAAGGGCCAATGCTCTGCCTGCCACCCAGCCACCCCTACTATGATTACTATTTTATTTTATTTTGGGTCTTTTTTTTTTCTTCTTTTTGGTTTTTGCCGGGCCGTGGGGATCGGGTGGCTTGCATGTCACATGGCTGGGTCTACGGGGCTGGATGTGGGCTCGGGTGCTCGGGGCTCCAGGGCTGGTGCTTCGTCCATTGCGCCACCTGGCCATACCTACAATTATTACTATTATTTTTTAAATTTTAATTTTGTTTCTCTCCCCTTTACTTTATCACCCAAGTAAGTCTATATTCATGGGGGGAGGGGTATTTTGTTTACTCTTAAACAGACTATTTTATTAATGTAAAAAACATTTCTACAACAATTAAAAAAATAAAAAAAGAATGAATGGATCAAAAAACAAATCATAGAAATAATCAGTACTGACATCCAAGAAAATGATAATAACGAGAAATCATACCAAAATTTATGGGTTGCAGTCAAGACAATTTTTTTTAGGGGAAATTTTATACATCTAAATGCTTATATAAATAAAAATGGAGAAAGAGGAGATCAATGAATTGGGTATACAACTAAAAAAAACTAGAAAAAGAACAAATTAAAGATCCCAATTAAACACCAAATTAGAAATTTGGAAAATCAAAGGAGATATTAATAAAGTTGAAAACAAGAAAGCCATTGATCTAATAAACAAAACTGAGGTTTTAAAAAAACAGTAAAATAGATAAATCTTTGGTTAATTTGATTTAAAAAAGGAAAATAACCAAATTACTGGTATCAAAAATGAAAAGAGTGAACCAGGGCAGATAGGTGGTGCAGTGGATTGAGCACTGGCCCTGGAGTCAGAAGGACCTAAATTTAAATCTGGCCTCAGACACTTAATAATTACCTAGCTGTGTGACCTTGGGCAAGTCATTTAACCCCACTGCCCTGCAAAAAAAAATATAAGGTGAACCAACCACCAATGAGGAGGAAATTAAATAATTTGAGGCTTCTTTGCCAAATTATATGCCAATAAATTTGATAACTTGAGTGAAATGGATGAATATTTACAAAAATACAAAGAGCCCAGATTAACAGAAGAGGAAATAAAATACTCAAATAACACCTAAGAAAAAGTCTCCAGGTCCTGATGGATTTACAAGTGAATTCTACCAAATATTTAAGGAACAATTAATTCCTATGCTATGTAAGCTATTTTAAAAATAGAAGGCATTCTGCCAAATTCCTTTTATGCCACCAATATGGTGCTGATACCTAAACCAGGAAGAACCAAAAGAGACAAAGAAAATTATAGCCCAATCTCCCTAATGAACATTGATGCAAAAATCTTAAATAAAATTTTAGCCAAGAGAATCATTAGCATAGAAATGGTAATTAAATCCATGAGAGTTGATGGGATCAGCAAGTGGAATAGCATAGAGGAAAAAGTGAGTACAGGGCAGGAACTACTGGGCTATGGTTAGAAGGCATGGTCCAAATGAAAATCCAATGAAGGGGTCTGACTAGGAATGACTTGTATCCCCAAAACCTAAAGAAACTGTTAGAACAACCCCCCCCCCTTTACCAAATGGTGTGACAAGGACAAAGGCACCAGGAAAGATTTTTCTTGTCCGTCTTTCTGTTCATGCTGAAATCCACAGTAGAGGTCCCCTCAGAAGAAGTGAAAACCTAACAACTCTAACTGTATACCTGTATACATTCTTATGGTAGCAGAGGCACAGGATTTATCTTTACTTACATAGTAACTTAGGCAAGTCACAATCTTTCTGGGCCTCAATTTTCTTATCTAGAAAATAAGGAGTATTTTTTTATTTCAGGGAAACAGCATAGTATAGTATGGTTGAGAAGGCAAAAGACCTGTGTTCAAAAACTATATTTAACATTTGCTACTTTTGTGGAATTAGATAAATCATTTAACTTCCTTGAGCTTGAATTTCCTCATCTATAAAATGAGGTCGTACTGGTTGGCCTCTTAAGTTCCTTTTAGTTTTAGATGTATGATCCTTTGATCTTTCTGAATCTTTACATATTTTTGCAAATTGCCTGCTGTCCCTCATTTGGTAAATATCTTCCCTCAGAGTGGTAGAACTTATTTTTTAAATGTGACCTTTAGGGGCGGCTAGGTGGCAGAGTGAAATAGAGCACCAGCCCTGGAGTCAGGAGTACCTGAGTTCAAATCCTGCCTCAGACACTTAATAGCTGTGTGGCCTTGGGCCAGCCACTTAACCCCATTTGCCTTGAAAAATCCTAAAAAAAAAATGCTTTTCCCTCATTCTCTCTCTCTACTATTACTACAATAGTTTACTAATTGGCATTCCCTAGCTCTAGTTTCTTCTTCCTTAAAGCTACATAGTTAACAGATTAGTCATTTTAAGGCATAGTTTATATTCTAATACTTCTTACTACTCCCTCCCCAATTATTTCATAATTCCCTAATGCCAACTGAGTTAAGGTTCAATAGATCTTCCATAATTGGGCCACAACGAAGCCTTAATTTTCTAGTACTGTCACATATGTGCTACTCTACACTATTTTACTAGATGAAATGAGTATTGTGATCCACATTTGTACTCTAAAGTAAAGTAGGAGGCTGTTCTAAGGGTTAGCCTAATCATTATGGGCAATGACTGCTATTGCTGCAGGTAGAAATTGTAATCATAGAAGCAAATACTTGTTCTTCTCAATTCAGGTTTAAAATGTACAAAATCATTTGAATCGTAGTTGTCTTATTTTTCTTTTTTTGAGACTAACTCACTCGATTCTATTGGAAGTGCTGTGAGCACTCACAAGCCCAATACAGAGCTTTTGATTGCTAGGGTCAGTTTGCTTCTCCTTAAGCAGCTTGGTGGTTCTACCTCCTAGGAGGTTACTATCATTCTGAATTTAGTGCAGACTACAATTATTTTAGTCCTGATATAGTTTATAATTCCCAACAAGCTCAAGCAATCCTTGAGCCTTAGTCTCTCTAGTTAACCGGAATTCTAGGTATGTGCCACTATCCCTTCCTTCCCCCAAACTGGCTTGTAACTTTGTTTCCACATGATGCTCTGGGAGAATCTCCATAAATATAATTCATGCCTCATTTCATTTTGAGATTCTTATCTTCTTTATTTCACATAATTAAAAAAAACCCCAACATTTCATAATAGATTAGATTATTTTCAATATAAGAATGAAGATTTTTTTTTAGAAGCAGGTACACATCACTTGGGTGGGTTTGGATGTTTTGGACATAGTACATTCTTCTTTTCAGTATTTTTTATTTTTTTTTTAGGTTTGTGCAAGGTAAATAGGGTTAAGTGGCTTGCCCAAGGCCACAGAGCTAGGTCATTATTAAGTGTCTGAGGCCAGATTTGAACTCAGGTACTTCTGACTCCAGGGCAAGTGCACTGTCTACTGCACTACCTAGCAGCCCCTTTTTTCAGTATTTTGATAAAGGGATTTCCACTTTTCAGTATATTATATTGTGAAGATTAAAAAAAGATATTTTTGTCAACGAATAAAATCAATCTGCAAACTGAATTTTTTAGTTCTTTCCCTTTGGATAATTGTGGCTTTAACACAGCTTTTTTTCTTTGGGATTTCAGCTATTCCATGAATAAATCCAAAAATGTACTAGAGGCGGCCTTTTTTTCCTCCTGGCAGAGAATCGAACTGGTCGTACCGTGAGGTCACAATTTTAGATATCAGGAACTTCAACGCAGTGTTCCCTTTTTTCCCCTTGCAACTCTGCTCTCTGGAGCCCTTCGGGGGACGGGGCCTTAGAGATCATCTTACAAAGAAGTCGTTGAGTTTTAGAGAGGCAAAGTGACTTCCGTGCTCCAAGTCACACAGGTAGTGTCAGAGTCGGGATTCCCGTCCAACTCTCAGACCTGCTTTTTCCACCGGGGGGGGGGGGGGGGGGGGGGGGGGGGGCTTCCTACGCCGAAGGCCGCATGGGAAGCCACACTTAAATACGTAAATGAGGGCGCTGGTATCAAAGCAACGCAGTCCATCCATGCTGATTTACTCATTACGAAGGGCGTTTCGTTTAAAGGGTCCGACCCCAGCCTGGGCCCGGCTCGGGACTTCGCTCTCCGCCGGGGCCCAGAGCCAGAGGCCGGCGTGCCAAGTCCAGGAGGGCCCGGGTGTGCCCTCCACGGTGGCGTCTTCCCGGGCAGCCCGCTCCAAACAGCCCTGGGCCGGACGCTCACGCGCGTTTCACCGCTGAGCAGGGTGAAGCTGGCGGCGGGCCGCAGCTGCAGGCGCTCCAACCTGACGGGAGAAATGACGAAAAGCAGGGGGACGCCACCCCGGCCGGCAGCTCGGCGGCCCACGGCAGGAAGCCGCGACCGAGTCACGTGCCCTCCCGCCCGGCGGGTGGAACATGGCTTGGGTGACGGACCGGATGTTGTCGATATTTGCTTCCGGGTGACGGCGCTCTGGCGCCATCTTGTCTCGTTCGAGAAGAAGTGGCAGGAGTGAAGGGGGTGGAGAAGACGCTGTACAGACCGCATCGGCGGCGGTGTCCCGGAGCCAGAGTGGGTGAGTGATGGAGAACTGTTACACTGGGACTCGCTAGGCCGCCGCCTCCCAATACGGGCCTCCTGGAGCAGGCGGCACGGAGTTAGAAACGGGTTGGTTATGTGCGTCGCCTGTGGCGGCCGCCAAGTATTTCCCTTCCCATCCCCCCACACACCCCCGTCCCCCAGGAGGAGGTGACGGTGGTAGCCGTGAGGCCTGGTCGGAGCAGCAGCGCCCTCTGCGACGGGGATGCGTCCCCGCGGGCGGGGATGTTAGCGCTCCTCTCGGGGCAAGTCCCTTAGAGGAGAGGAGGATAATTGTCAGGTTCCGGGCTGGCCGTTGGGCACTGCGCGTGCGCGCTGGGAACACCCTGCTGGGGAGGATGGGGTGGGGGAGGAGACACGGCGGCGGCGTACGCGCATGTGCGCAGTGTGAGCTCCCGGAGCGCCTTTCGCAGTTCTTACTGGCCAGGTATGTGTGATGTTCAGCACTGCGGACAAGCGCCCGGCCGGACTCCGATCCCACCACTTGAGAGCTCGCCAACTTTAATGCAGTGTTCCCTTTGTCTCCGCTTTTCTTCCCCTCTAACTCCGCTCTCTGGAGTCTTTCAATCTACTTACTTACACTTACTGTGTAAGATGGCACTTAACTTTTTTATCTTTTAAAAATTTTATTTTCTCTACTTATATGTAAAGATAATTTTCAGCATTCGTTTTTTTTTTGGAAGATTGTTGAGTTCCACGTTTTCTGTCTTCTTTCCCTCCTGCCTTTCAATGACAGCGAGTAATCTGCTATAGGTTTTTTTTTAAGGTTTTTGCAATGTAAAGGGGGTTAAGTGACTTACTCAAAGCCATACAGCTAGATAATCATTAAGTGTCTGTATTTCAACTCAGGTCCCCCTGACTCCAGGGACGGTGCTCTATCCACTGTGCTACCCAGATGCCCCCTGCTATGGGTCATTCATATATATATATATATATATATATATATATATATATATATATATGTATATGTATATGTATGTATATATATGTATATGTATGTATATATATATAAAATCATGTTTAATACATTTCCATATTAGTCATCTTTGAAAGAAGAATCAGGGAAAAATATGGGAAAGATAAAACATAAAACCAGTTTTAAAATGTGAAAATTATATGTTTTGATCTGCACCCTCATTTTTTTTTCTGGATGTGGATGACATGTTCAATCACAAAGTCTTTTAAAATTGACTTTGTTCACTGTGTTGTTGTCACTGTAATCATAGTTGATTACACAATGTTGCTGTTAATCTTACTCAGTATTAATTCATGTAAGTCTTCCGGGTTTTTTTCCTGACACTCCTTCCCTCCCCCCCCAACAATGCTACCCCTTCCCCAAGCCTTACAAAACCATTTTAGCAGAGCATAGACTATTTAATGATAATAGTAGTACTAATGACTAGCATTTATATAGTGTTTTAAGATTTGCATGGCACTCTACAATTAACTCATTTATCTCAGAACCACCATAGTAGATAGTTATTTTTCCCATTTTACAGATAAAACTAAGATTGAGAAATTAAGTGACTTGCTTGAGATCACAGAGCCTAGTATCTGAGGTTGGATTTGAAAGACCTGATCCAGATCCAGTAGACAATCTACTTTCACCACCTTGAAGTAAAAAAAATCTGCTGTTATCTAATCTTTAGAATGATGAATTGTGAGGTTTGTCAAGGGAGGAGATAATATAATCATGCTCTAAAAATAACTTGCAGTCAAAAACTTGAAGTGTTATAGCTTCATTTTTTATTGGTTGCTTCTATTTCCTATAAATTTGCCACTGTTACAGTTCAGTTTAAATTTAGTTAAAATATTCTGGAAGTTTAGTCATAAACTTGTCACCACATTTCAAGTTTCTATTCTCCATTTTGTTTACTAGACAAATGGACAAATTAATCATTCCTGGGTTAAAGGGTATTCAGCACAGAATGAATTTTTTTGTATTTTGTTAAAATAGTTATTTTGTCCAATTTTTCTATGAAATGGCATTGTTAAAGGTGTATATTGGGACCTGTTTGAGATTTAATACTCTTTAAAATTTTTTTTGAGAATTTTTTGTTTTAGGTTTTTTTGGCAAGGCAAATGGGGGTTAAGTGGCTTGCCCAAGACCACACAGCTAGGTAATTATTAAGTGTCTAAGACTGGATTTGAACCCAGGTACTCCTGACTCCAAGGCCAGTGCTTTATCCACTACGCCACCTAGCCACCCCCTTTTTTTGAGGAATTTTATGTGAGAAGTTATAATTTGTTCCAGAGTATTATGAGACAGCTGATACAGGAAGAATGACTAGCTCTTGGAGTCAGTGGATCTGAATTTAAATCCTATCTGAAATACAGTCTACCTGTGGGATATTTGGCAGAAACTATTTAACCTTCTTGGGCATCTGTTTTCTTTTCTGTAAAATGCACTAGATGAGACCTAAGATTCCTTTTAATTTTGCAAATTCTTAAAGATTTTAATTTTAGTTGATCACCATTTATGTTAACCCATTATGGTTACAGGATGGTATACTTTTATTTATTTAGCCCTTTAAGAATAGAGCAAGTTTTATTACACTTAATGAAACTGAGGTGCAGAAAGATTGATACCTCCACAAAATCCTATAGCTAGTTAAAGTTTATTTTTATGTGTAACTTTTAAAAAATTTTTATTTATTTTTTCCACTACATGGAATGGTAGTTTTCAACAATTTTTTTTTTTTGGCAAAGTTTTGAGTTTTACATTTTTTTCCCCAACAGAAAGCAATCCAGCATGGGCCATACATGTATAATCATGCTAAACACAGATCCATGTTATGTTGTGGAAGAATAATCAAATCAAAATGGAGAAAAAAACAATGAGAGAAAAAAGTAGACTACATAAGACAACTTTTAAAAATTAAAGATAGTAAATTTTGGTCTATATTTAAACTACACAGATCCTTCCCTGGATATAGATGTTGTTTTCCATCACAAGTCTTAGAATTGTCATTAATTATTGTACTGCTGAAATGAACAATTCCATCATAGTTGATCATCACACAAAGTTGTTGTGTATCTAATATTCTTCTGGTTCACTTAGCATCAGTTCTTTTTAAAAAAAATTTTTGTTTTTCCAGCAACATGAAACAAAAGCTTTCACCAATCTTTTTTTTTGTAAGGTTTTGAGTTTTACTTTTTTTTTCTCTCCCCCATCCCCTGATAAAAAGCCTAATGTAGGCTTTACATGTGTAATTATGCTAAACATAGATTTATATTAATCTTGTTGTGAAAGAAGAATCAAATCCAAACAGAAGGAAAAATCATTAAAGAGAAAAAAGACATAATAAGACAACTTTTAAAAATGGAAGATAGTAAGCTTTTATCTGCATTCAAATGCCCCAGTTCCCTCTCTGGATATGGGTGGTAGTTTCCATTATAAGTCTTTTTGAATTGTCTTTGATTATTGTACTGCTAAAATGAAGAAGTTCATCATAGTTGTTCTTCATCTAATGTTAGTATGTAATATTCTTCAGGTTCTACTCATTTCACTCAGCATCAGTTCAGTCCTTCTGAGATTTTCTGAAGTCTCATCCTTCATATTTCTTTTATAACAGTAGTATTCCATCACATTCATATACCACAATTTATTCAGCCCAATTGATGGTTATCTCAATTTTCAGTTCTTTGCCACTATGAAAAGAGTTGCTATGAGCATTTTTGTTCATGTGGATTTTTTATCCTTTTTCATGATCTCTTTGGGAAAAAAAGACTACTAGTAGTAATGCTGGATTAAAGGGTATGCACAGTTTTATTGCCCTTTGGTCAACATCAGTTTTTGCAAATCTTTCCAGGCAATTATTCTGAACTACTGTCGCTTATGATTTCTTACAGAAAAATAGTTTTCCATCACATTCATATACCAGAATTTGTTCAACCACTCCCCAAATGATGTGCATCCTGTCACTTTCCAATTCTTTGGCCTGTATGAAAAGAGCTGCTATAAATATTTTTGTACATGTGGGATTTTTGTCCTCTTTCATGATTTCAGGAATACTGATCTGGTAGTGATATTGCTGGGTCAAAGTGTATTATCAGTTTAATTGCCCTTTGGGCATAATTCCAAATTGCTCTCCAGAAATGTATGTGGAACTTTTCTTGGGCTGAACTTCCTCTTCAAAGAAAGCAAACATTAGTACTGTTTTATTAAGCAGAGATGGATATGGTTCCTTTTTGGTTCCTCTTTTTCCTCCTCAAAGTCTAGTTTAGATCATTGCCTTTTATTTTGCTAATGGTAATGATAGATGACTAAGCCAGTAAATTTAAGGTTCCCAAACTAGATCATCTTAGTAAATGTGGAAAAGATTCTCTTTACTTTTGAAGCTAATGTAACATGACAAATTATGTACCTCATTGAATATGAACTGTTGTAGCTTTTGATAATTTTTCTACTCCACTGAAGTTAGTACTTATCCAAATTTCACAAATTTCTCAAGAAAAATGGTGGCTTACTGTAAGTTTATCTAATCAAAATAGGGTGTCTTATGTCAGAAAAATTCTGGCCACCTTGGCCATTTAAGTATTTTGAAGCTACAATAATTGACCTTTATACCTATGGGAATGAAATTAAAATAATGGAATTCATTTTGAACTGCCTAAAATTAAAATAACTGTTTACTTTTTAACATGATTTTGTAGGGGAAACAAGATAAAGTTAGAGTGTAATTGTTTTGTGGCCCCCCAGAGAACACACCTCCCCCACTCCTTTGCAGAAGGTATATTTGACTTTACTGAAACTTCTCTCATTTTTTTCTAATTCTTCATTATAAAGGATAGCTCTAAGGGAACACATTAAGGGATTCTGGGCAAAATTTAGTCAATGTAAGAGGCAGTAATCACCATAGAAATTGAAGTATTTGATAACAGTGGATCAACATATTTGATGTGCCAATTATATTCAAGATATTGGCTTAGTTATATTGAGGGATACCAGAGATGCGTGTAAGATGTGATCTTTGCCCTCAAAAAAGCTTAAGTTGGAAGCAAGTAATATGAAAAATTATATTAAAAAAATTAGTTCAAACCAACTTTCTAAGAAATGAAACAAAATAGTGCATGATATACCAGATGAATGGATCACAAACTAGTGACTGATCTCTTCACTTTGAAGAAAAAAGAAAAATTTTGTAGATCTCTTATAATAAAATTAATTTAAAATGACTTACAATAATATTAATATGGTACCACTTAAAAGGAATAGTTGATATTCTTAGAATTCCTTTGATTTGCTTGAAAACAGAATAACAATAGCAGCTAACCTTTATATTGTTTTTACTTTGTCCTCCATAGATTGCTCAGGTTTACAGGCTTCAAATCACTTCAACTTTTATTGATTGACCAACTGTAGATCCCAGACAAAACCCCTCTTGGTCATTGTTTGGGTCCTAATTTTCTCCCTGTGAATGTAAAAAAAATTGTTTCTGCTTTGGCCAGAAACCCTGAGGATCTTTCCCTCCTAGATTGATTTTTCCGCCTCTTCTCTTTCTTATCTGGCCTTAATCACTGAATGGGTGGCCATGTCTCAGTCAAACTGAGATCTGTTATAGACCTTTGCATAAAAAGACCAAGGTCTCCCACATCCAGGGACATCTCTAGTAGTACTGAACCATATCTGGCCATTGGACCAGATGGCACTGGAGGAGAAAGTGAGACTGATGACATTGCACAACTTTCCCTCACTTTAATCCACTTCACTCACATATCATGGTGTCACCTACTTGATTTTGTGGTCCTCTTTGAGAAGAAAGGACAAACAACAAGAACAACAATTGAAACCATTAACTTTATCAAAGATAAGCATATAAAATATAGTCACGTCAATCATCTGTATTATTTTATATTACCAATTAAACCTAGAAAGAGAAATTCCATGTTAAATAATTATAAAATAAATAAAATTTTGGAAATCTGCCAGCCACAGTGCATCCATTTTATATCATCAAAATTATCCATTTTACCTTTTGTGATTCTCTCTTAATCCTATAATGAATAAAACTACAATGACTAAAAGTACACAGACAGCCCTAAATAAATGGAGAAATATTTTGTTAGACAATGCAATAATTTATTCATTTCTATACTAATTAAACTATTAAAGTTTGAAAAAGCTTGTAAAAGAATTGACACCAGTATTCATCAAGAGGAACAAAAGGTCTAAAATCTCCAGAGAAATCATAAAAAAAATGAAAAGGAAGGGATCCTAGCAGGACCACCTCTCAAGCTCATATGAAACAGTAATCATCAAAACATTTTGGTATTAGTTAAGAACAGCTCATTGGGACAGACTTAAGTATACTAAATACAGAAGCAAATGAGAATAATCCAGTGTTTGAGAAATCCAAAAAACTCAAATATTTGAGGGAAAGATATCTCACTTATTGAGAAACACTTCTGGGAAAACTGGAAAAGTCTGATTGAAATTAGGTATAGACCATCCTCATGACATCATTAAGGGTGACATCATAAACAAATTGTAGGCGGTAGAAAAAAAATTTTTCAGATCTGTGGATAAGCGAAGAGTTCATAACCAAACAAGGCTTAAAGAGAATCACAAAAGGTAAAATTAATAATTTTGATTATATAAAATGAAAAAGTTTTTCATAACAGTGCAGCTAAAATGAGAAGACAAACAGGTTAATGGGGAAACAGTCTTTTGCATCATTTTTAGGATGTATAGTCAACTGATTCAAATTTGTTAAAGTAAGAACTATGCCTCAGTTGATAAGTAGTCAAAGAATTTTACTATGCAGTTTTCAGAGGAAGCTATCTAAGCTATTAATAGCTATATTAAAAAGGCTCTAAATTGCTACCAAAGAAATGCTAATGAAAACAACTCATGAGTTTCTTCTACCTCAAACAAATTAAATTGTCAAAGTGTCCCCCCCCAAAAAAAAGAGGAAAATGACAAATGCTGAGGGAACTTAGGGAAGATAATGCACACATTAATGCAGGGTAGTGGCATAACCATTTTGGAAATCAATTTGGAACCATGCTTCAAATTTCTAAACTCTATATGCCAATTGACTCAGCATTACTGCTATATACTCCAAAGAGATAAACAAAAATGGAAAAAAATAGGATGTTAAAAAGATATATTGGCTTTTTGTTGTAGGACAGAACTAGGAATTAATGGCATACTCATCATTTAGGGAATGATTGAACAAATTATGATACTTAAATATGATGTGTACAACAATATCAGAAATCTGGAAATGCACATTTAAAATGATGTAAGAGCAGCAGAACCCAGAGAGCTATTGATACAGTTAAAACAGTATTCTAAAGGCAAACAACTTTATACCACTTTAAAAACTGATCTACAATGTATATACCATGGAAACAATGTAAAGACTGGCAAATTGCCTTCTGTTGGGGGGTGGGGGGGGAGTAAGATTAGGGGAAAAATTTGTAAAACTCTAAGGAAAAAAAACTGATCTAATCCATTATTCCATATATCCATGGTGATATATCCTTTGTTCCCTGATAGGGAAGTGGTAGACTAAATTCAGATGACTTTTTGTTTGTTTTTTTAGACATTACCACAGTGAAAATTTGTTTTGTTTAAGTATTTGTTACGAAGGTTTCATTTTTTCCTTTTCAGTGTCAAGAAAAGATGAAAGGGAGAATAAATGAATTTTTATTCATTGAAAAATTGGGGGGGGGGCATAAAGCTGATGCCGTACAAGGTTTCTTAAAAATCTTCATTAGGATATAAGTTTGAAGGCATTTGGGGATACACCACATATACTCAACTACATCAGAGGTACAAAGTATTTTTTTTTTAGGTTTTTGCAAGGCAAATGGGGTTAAGTGGCTTGCCCAAGGCCACACAGCTAGGTAATTATTAAGTGTCTGAGACCGGATTTGAACCCAGGTACTCCTGACTGCAGGGCTGTTGCTTCATCCACTATGCCACCTAGCTGCCCCATTAGAGAGTATTTTGAAACTATAAGATGATATATTAATGTGAGTTATTTTCATGATAATGTGTAAAAGTCCAAGATTAAGAAAATAAAAGCTAGTTACAGAAGACTGGTGCCTAAGAATTAGGCCACAATCTGGATTTTACTTTAGATCATAGTCTTTTCACTATTTTAGGTTTTAAGAACAGGAAGATTGACTTAAGTAGTCATAAAAGTTGTGCTTTAGAAACTTAAGTCTTAAAAAGGTATCAGAAAAGGGGCGGCTAGGTGGCACAGTGGATGAAGCACCAGCCCTGGAGTGAGGAGTACCTGGGTTCAAATCTGGTCTCAGACACTTAATAATTACCTAGCTGTGTGGCCTTGGGCAAACCACTTAAACCCATTGCCTTGCAAAAATCTTAAAAAAAAAAAAGGTATCAGAGAAGAACACATCATAAGTGGTATTAAATACTGCCAAGAGATTGAGTAGAAAGAATGCTGAAAAATATTTTTTTTACATAAATCATAAATCATTGACAACTAGTACAATGAATAAGTGAGGCATTTATCAAGCACTTATGTGTGAAGCACTGTGGTAAATGCTGGTGATAAAAACAGAAAATTAAGACAGTTATTGTTTTCAAGGAGCTTCCATTTTAACACAGGAGGAAACACATGAAAGATCTTCATTTAGTAGTTAGAAAAGTCCCATGGGTAATTGATGTACTGGATAGAACACATTTCTAAGTTTAAACTGAATTCTTAACCATTTTATTACTTTAAGTCTAGGCAATTAATAAAACAATAATGGTTCAGATACATAAATTCTCTCAGTGAAAATTTAACAAGCCAGCTGTAGCCTATCCCTACCATGTTTTTAGGGTGCAGCAGCAAAGGCAGAGGACAGTGCCTCTTTTTAAATGTAATTCCCATTGATAATATCTTATTAGTTTCTAATGTTGAAACATTTTTCAGCTTTAAAGACTTTGGATACAAGAATTTCTTTTCTGTTGGATCAGTTCTTATTGGTTTCTAATGTTGAAACATTTTTCAGCTTTAAAGACTTTGGATACAAGAATTTTTTTTCTGTTGGGTCAGGTCTTATTGGTTTCTAATGTTGAAACATTTTTCAGCATTAAAGACTTTGGATACTAGAACTTTGTTTTCTGTAGAAGCATCTCTTTCTGTAACCTGCATCTTCACTGAGGTTGCTTACTAGGATGAATTCTGAAGCCCTGGAAGCATTATTCTCAACACTGTTAAAGAGTCCCAGGTTCTTAGGGTCTGTCTGCATCAGGTTCTGAGGGGAAATAGTAATCAAGGTGGTACTGTTGATTTGATGTGCCTGGCACATGCTCTTCCCTCCAGGGTGCATTGCTTCTTCAAGTAGGCTGGATTACCTACTTATTCTGTGTATGGTAGTTGACTAACAGTTGGTGGGGAATGGCAAGCCCCTTTTCCATAGGAACTGTTTCCACAGGTGATGGTTATGAGTCCTGGGCTTGAAGCAGAATTGGGGGTGGGGTGGGGCAGTTTCCTGGGCTCCTGTAACTTTCTATACTGTCTAGTTGGTTAGCTAAGAACCATTCATAGCTGTGAGGTCCTAGAAGGAGGTCTAGTGCTTTTGAATGGGGCAGTCACTACTGTTCTCAAGGCTCTTGAGTTCAAGGTTCAGGGCTTTGCCCATTTGAGTTTCAAGGGAAATGAAGATCAATATTGTTAAGAATAGTGGTGTTTTGACTTGGCTCCTTTTGGAACTGAAATAAAGGTAATAGAAATTGGATTATAGTGAGTTAAAGGAGATCTTAAAATATTTGAAGTAGTACTTAGAGATTGTAGTCTGTAGCAAAAAGTAATATAAAGTGTTTATAAGTAGGATTGCTAGATTGTTAATTTTTTGTAATTAATAAAAAAAATTAGTTTATTTCCTTTGCCCTCCTATAAGTTCTTTTATCTTTTATTTCTTTGCAGTGTAGTCTTAGCAGTGATTCCCTGAGTCAGAGGATATTGCCCAAATTAATAAGGTTGGGACATACTTCCAAATTGCTCACCAGAATGACTGCACCACTTTCACAGCTCTACCAATGGTGTGTTGTATTTCTATTTTCCCATAACCCCTCCAACATTTTCCATTTTCTTTTTTTAAAATTCTACCAATCCTGAAATAGAAATAGTTGTTTTAATTTGGATTTCTCCTATTATTAGTGGTTTTTGGAACATTTTAAAGTGATTCATCCTTATTTTTTAATTGTTTTTGAATTTTACATTTTTCCCTACAATCTCACTTCCCTCCCCCCACAGAAGGCAATCTGATAGTCTTTACATTGTTTCCATGCTGTATACATTGATCAAAACTGAATGTGATGAGAGAGAAATCATATCCTTAAAGAAAAAATAATAAGAGATGGCAAAATTACATAAGATAACTTTTTTAAAAAATTAAAGGTAATAGTTTTTGGTCTTTGTTTAAACTCAACAATGCTTTCTTTGGATGTAGATGGTATTCTCCATCACAGGTACCCTAAAATTATCCCTGATTGTTGCACTGATGAAATGAGCAAGTCCAATAAGATTGATCATCAATCCCATGTTGCTCTGTACAGTGTTCTTCTGGTTCTGCTCATCTTTCTCAACATCAATTCATGCAAATCCTTCCAGGCTTCTCTGAATTCCCATCCCTTCTGGTTTCTAGTAGAACAATAGTGTTCCATAACATACCTATACCACAATTTGTTCAGCTATTCCCCAATTGATGGACATTCACTGAATTTCCAATTCTTTGCCACCCCAAACAGGGTTGCTATGAATATTTTTGTACAAGTGATGTTTTTATTATTTTTCATGATCTCTTCAGGGTATAGACCCAGTAGTGGTATTTTTGGATCAAAGGGTATGCACATTTTTGTTGCCCTTTGGGTGTAATGATTTTTGGAGCATTTTTAAAAAAGGACCATTGTTACAGATTTTATACACACACACACACACACACACACACACACACACACACACTTTAAATTTAAGGCTATAGGGTTAAGTGACTTGCCCAAGGTCACACAACTAGGCAATTATTTTGTCTGAGGTTGAATTTGAACTCAGATCTGCCTGACTCCAGGACCAATGATCTGTCCATTGTGCCACCTAGCTGCCCCATTAGAGTCTTTATAAACATAGTATCAACTTTTTAAAAAAGCTTCTTAGACCAAGGACTATTACTTTTTATTTATTTATTTTTTATTTTTTAGGTTTTTGCAAGGCAATGGGGTTAAGTGGCTTGCCCAAGGCCACACAGCTAGGTAATTATTAAGTGACTGAGGCTGGATTTGAACTCAGGTACTCCTGACTCCAGGGCCGCTGCTCTCTCCACTGTGCCACCTAGCCACCTCATTACCTTTAATTTGGGAAAAAAACTGATATCTTATTGTCTGATCTTGCTATCTCTTATACATTGTTTCTTCCTTAAGAATATGATTTCTCTCTCATCACATTCAATTTGGATCAGTGTATACCATGGAAACAAAGTAAAGACCGACAAATTGCCTTCTGTGGGGGGTGGGGAAAGGAAAGTAAGATTGGGGGAAAATTGTAAAATGCAAAATAAATAAAATCTTTAAAAATTAAAAAAAAAAGGTTCTTAGGATTTTGCAAAATTTAGCTGTCTTGTCCATTGAGTGTATTTCATCTTTCTATCAGTTGGAAAGGGATAGGGGATGGAAATTTTATTTTATTTTTCAAGTATATTATTTATTTTAGCACTTTTTTTTTAGGTTTTTGCAAGGCAAATGGGGTTAAGTGGCTTGCCCAAGGCCACACAGCTAGGTAATTATTAAGTGTCTGAGGCCAGGTTTGAACCCAGGTACTCCTGACTCCAGGGCCGGTGCTTTATCCACTGTGCCACCTAGCCACTGAATTTTTTCTTCATTATTGAGAAGTCAAGCAACGTAATATTCCACGTAACACTTATGAAATCATGCAAAATATATTTCCATGTTGTCAAAAAGAAGTTAAAAAAATTATGCTTCATCTGTACTCAGACTCCCTCAGGTCTTTGAAGGTGGTTTATCCATTTCTTAGAAATACCTTGTCAAACGTAATATTATTAAGCAATTTTACTATCTCATCCTTTATTTTTCTTCCTTAAGGATATGATTTCTCCATCACGTTCAACTGAGATCAACATATAGCATGGAACCAATGTAAAGACTAACAGAATGCCTTTTGGGGGGATTGGGGAGGGAAGCAAGAATGGGAGAAAATTTGTAAAACTTAAAATAAATAAAATCTTTCTTTTAAAAAAAAAGTAAAGAAGCACCCTGTCAGAACAAGTAAGATAGGTGGGCCCAGATTGAATAGGCAAATCAGTCAATTAACAGATATTTCTTAGTTGTATCCTCTGTACCTGACTTTGTACCCAATACTATGAATGAACATCCCCTACTGGAAAAGTTTATAACCATGACCTTTTTGATCATACATGAAAAAAAAAGTTAATCTATTTGTAGAGCTTGAACTATTTACTCCTTTATCATAATTTGCATGTACACATATATAAAGATCTGAATTGATGCAGCTTTTTACCCAGTTAGTTTATACTGAAAAAGCAAAATAGTAAATTTTTTTTAAAGATGCTTCTCTCTCTCTCTCTCTCTCTCCTTTTTTTTTTAAGGTTTTTTCAAGGCAAATGGGATTAAGTGGCTTGCCCAAGGCCACATAGCTAGGTAATTATTAAGTGTCTGAGACCAAATTTGAACTTAGGTACTCCTGACCCCAGGGCTGGTGCTCTTTTCCACTGCACCACCTAGCTGCCCCATGCTTCTCTTTTCTAATGATGACGATATACTTCTTAAATTAAAAGTTTGTTCTTTGGTTGTAATAATTAAAAGAAGTATATTTTGAATTAGGAGAATGTGGAAAAGTTTTACTTTTTCATTTTTGGTCTATTCTTTTTACTTACCTATTGTTTACTTATATATCAGTTTAGAAAATTGTTTTATTCCTTCCTCCCCCAATGCAAGTAAAAATTCCAATATTTTTAAAGGTTATTTTGTCAGGATCTTTGAAGGGTACATTCATTGAATTTGAGTAATGGAAAAGCAATTATTTGTTAGTTGTTTTTCTTTTAATTTCAGGATGAAAATAAATTTGCTGCTATGATCCTTACCTGCATCTGTGAAGCAGCCTGAGTTTTAACAGGAAGGCAAACATTTAAGGTCTGTATTGATAGTTGATTTGGTTTCTTTTAACTTCTTTAATTGTTAGAAAAGTAGCTTTATTTTTAATTAAAAGTATAGGTAAAATTTCTACCTTGGTTAATAATAAGTAGCTCTGATTTCTTTAGCACTTCTAGATTTGGAAAGCACTTTACATTATATTATTCACTTCATATTTACTACATATTTTACTATTCTGTATGTGTGTGTGTATATATGTACATACAAACACACATGCATGCATGCATGCATATGTCTATGTATATTGACAACTAAATAGTACAGTGGCTAGAGTATTGATCCTGGAGTCAGAAAGACCCCTGAGTTTAAATCCAACCTTAGACATGTAATAGCTGTGTGAAATGGGCAAGTCGCTTAATTTAGCCTCAGTTTCACCCCCGCTGTACAATGAACTGGAAAAGGAAATAGCAAACAACTGCAATATTTGCCAAGAAAAACCTAAATGGGATCTTGAAGAATTGGATATGACTGAACAACAACAATTTTCTGTATGTGTGTGTGTTTATTATATTCATTTTAGAGATAAAACTAACTGAAAGTTTGTGATTTGGCCATAGTCATATAACTATAGTAACCAGTAGGAGTGGGAGCATAGATAAACCAAACCTACGTTTTGCAGCTTAATCCTTAGCTTGGTATATTATCAGCCAGTTAAAGAATATCCATGAGTGCTACTGGTGGGCCTGAGATATAAAATAGGTGAGAAGAAAGAGACAATTAAAAAAAAGAGGAAATAAAAGGAAAATAAAGGGGAAAAAAGATATTTAGAGTTTGGGGGCATCTCTATAAAAGGAAATATGACTTCATGGAAAGAGACCTATCCTTGGAGTCAGGAAGCTGGGTTTAATTTCTGAGCCTCTTAGGGCCAAAGGGACCCTTACAGTCAAAAACTGCAAAATAAATGTTGATCTGCATTGATAAAGAAAATTTCTTCATCCCAAGTTTGCTATACTAATGAAATTCTCTGCCTGATTAAAAACAACATTTGATCACTACTTAGTGCCTATTCTTGCCTAGGATCTGCTAATATCTTAATAGAATGTTCTGTTGACACTGCAAAACAGATATTTTAGTTACTAATGATAGGAGATAAAGTAATATAAATTACATGCATATTTTTTCTCAGTTTTAGGGATCAGGAATTTGCTGTTAGTTCTGATACTTTTGTAGAGAAAGGGGGAAAATGTTCTATTGATGGTAGAATAAATTCCAAATTAGGTGAGTTAGAAACTCAGTTTCTTGTGCTACCTGCTTCTGTTTGACCTTTGTCCATTTTTTAGAAATCTATTGCAATGTGAAAAGGATAAGTGAATTATAGTGGGGCTTGGAAGAAGTGTTATAGGAATAATATAGGAGGTTGAATTTATGAAATGAAGGACAGTCTTGGGATGAAAAAAAAAATTGAAAATGCTACTTGTGAATAAAACTAATTTTTTCTTGTTAGATATCCATGAGAGCATACTTAATCAAATTGAACAGACATACACACACACGGGCACACACACCCTTTCTCTCATTAAAACTATAGCATAACATTACCCTGAATTTTTTTGCCTTTTAGCTTAAAAATTCCAGTTGCCTCTGGCAACCTGTTAATCAGAATTTTAAGAACTGTGATCACATAAATGTATCATGTAATAATTCTATCTGTGCTTGGTACATTTCTATTTAAAATTAAATAACTATTGCTTTTGTATTTGATTTGTTAAAGATAGAAAGTGTAATTTATAAAGCAAAAATGTGGGACCAAGGAGGACAGCCTTGGCAACAGTGGCCTTTGAATCAACAACAGTGGATGCAGTCATTTCAGCACCAGCAAGATCCAAGTAAGGAAAAAATTGAACTTTATTTTTAAAAGAAGGCAGGAGGGAGGGAAATGCCCATTTGAATTTTTGTGTTATTTATCATTATAATGCCTTTTGATAAAGTGAACCCCAACAAACATACATGTCCTGATGATTTTTGTGACTTATTCCCACTTTCATGTTACAACTCTTCAGATACTTAAGTAAAACAAATGTCCCCTAAAATCTTTTATTTTCCAGCTAAACACCCCTAGTTTCTTCAGCAGATCCCTCTTAACGGCCTGATCTTGATTCTTTTTTAATCTTTATTGCTCTCCTCTGGCTGCTCACTGGCTTAGCCATTTCCTTCCTAAAATGTGTTATGCAGAGATGTGTCTGACTAATAGGTCTGTATCTTTTGCCCTCAAAACACTTCCTAAGGCATTTTTTGACTGACATGATCATATGGATTTTTTGTATTGATATTGTATTTGTCCACTAAAACCTGCATTTTTTCCACGGTATTGTTGCTGATTCTTCATTTTGTACTTTTTAAATTTATTTTTTTAACCCAATGATAAGATTAGTTATTCCTATTAAATTTCATCTTAAACAATGTTTTTATTTGACAAGAACTTTTTGAATCCTGTCTACTCCAGTGTGCTGCCAATTTATTCTAGTTGTGTGTCAGCTGCAACTTTGACAAGTATACATTCTATACCTTGATACATGTTAAATAGCAATATGGTTGAATGTGGATCCTTGAAGCAATCTTCTGGAGACCCTCCAAGTTTTTAGCAAACTATTAATGAAATGCCTAGCGTCTAACCAGTTAACCATTTCTGAATCTACACGGGCTTTCATCTAGTCCATATCTTTGTACCCCCCCCCATACCATTAGCTATAAGATATTTTACTAAAATCTAGATTAACTATATTTGCAGAATTCCTTTAATCTACCAGTCTAGAATGAACTGTTTTTGGTGTCCCTGCCATGTCTTTTTGTGATCACTTCTTCATTTTCTAGATGTTAACTAGTCAGCTTTTAACAATATATTCTAGCAGCTAGTAGTTGGTTCCCTTTTATGAAACTTGCGACATTTGACTTTTTCCTTTGATGTAGTGCTTCTCATGTTCTTCCAAAGATAAATATGACACAATGTCTCAACTATCATACTTGCTTGTACTTTCTGTGATAAGAATGTAGTGTTAAGTCAGGTGACTTGAACTCATCAAGAGCAACAATGTATTCTCTTTCTACTTCTTCACTTACCCTGAAATTTAAATTCTCTTAGCCATTTCCTGTTCTTTTTTAGTTCAATGATTATGCTTCGTGGCATAAAAGGTAAAAGCAAATTAGTTGAGTCTTTATCTTTTCTGTTATTGTCCCATCTAACTTTGAGCAATGGTCTTCTCCCTTCTTGCCTAAGGTCATACAACTAGGTAATTATTAAATGTCTGAGGCTGCATTTGAACTCAGGTCCTTCTGAATCTAGGGCTGTTGCTCTATCCACTGTGTCACTTTAATTGGCCCTCTCCAATATACTTTTTTTTAGGGTTTTTTTTTTGCAAGGCAAATGGGGTTAAGTGGCTTGCCCAAGGCCATACAGCTAGGTAATTATTAAGTGTCTGAGATCGGATTTGAACCCAGATAGATGCTCCTGACTCCAGGGCCAGTGCTTTATATCCACTGTGTCACCTAGCCGCCCCTCCAATATACTTTAAAAAAATTTTTTTTTCCAAACCTTTTTTGGTTATTCTGTATATTTATATTCCTGACACTGGTTAATAGATGTGTCAAACCGTGTTTTTGTTTTGTTGAATTCTGTATCCTTATTGGTCACTTTTACTCCATATTGTAATTATTTTTATTCAAATATTCTATATTTGGAATAAACCTGGTTGCTGTATTCTTTAAAGTGCATATTTTCTTGTAATCAGAGTCTCTTTTAGACATGTCTTGGCATCTTCTAGGATAATTTCCTCCTTTAGAATTTCAAAACATGGGATCTTACTCATCATTTTTCTAGAGTTTTTTTCCCCTCCAAAATGTATGATATAACTAAGATTTTGCCATTTTCCCTCACCAGCTCTGTTACTTATACTAAAATGACTTTAGCACCTAGTTGTTTTGACAAGAATCTGATCCAGAAGAGATCTCTCTGTTAATTGTTCTATTCTTTAAGGGATGAATTGTCATTAAGAAAAAAGTTCTAGCAAATATAGGGATGGTTGTAATTGAAGATTGATTTTTTATATTAATGATTTTTATTTGAAATCATTTTACAATATATTCACTTTCCTTGCTTTGTAAATTAATAATATAAAGAACATAAGTTTTCCTCTACTTAGTTTTAGTACCTTAGTAGAATCAGTTATAAAGATTGTTTCTTTTTGTATAATATACTAGAGACAGAAAAAAATGGTGTAGAGCATTAAACTAAGTATTCTATTTTTCCCTTTCGAAATAATCTTTTATGTCATTATTTTTTTTTTATATTTGGGGATTTGAAGGAACTCTATCTTTTCTTTTTTTTATTTTTTTTATTAAAGATATTATTTGAGTTTTACAATTTTCCCCCCAGTCTTTCTCCCTCCCCGCCCCGAAAGCAATCTGTCAGTCTCTACTTTGATTCCATGTTGTACATTGATCCAGATTGAGTGTGATGAGAGAGAAATCATATCCCCAAGGAAGAGACAAGAATTCTAAGAGGTAACAAGATCAGGCAATAAGATAACTGTTTTTTTCCCCCTAAATTAAAGGGAATAGTCCTTGAACTTTGTTCAAACTCCACGGCTCTTTATCTGGACACATATGGCACTCTCCCTTGCAGACAGCCCCAAATTGTTCCCAATTGTTGCACTGATCGAGTCCTTCAAAGTTGAACATCACCCCCATGTTGCTGTTAGGGTATACAGTGTTTTTCTGGTTCTGCTCATCTCACTCAGCATCGAACTACATCCTTTCATTGCATCTTTCCCAACCCTTTTGATTGTTCTCAAAATAAAATTTAGTGGGGGGGGGTATTAGGGATTCTGACATTTTTAGTATACTTATTTTCTTAACTTGATTGCTTATTACTTGCCCACTTATTTAAATATTATTTTATTTGTGTGAGAAATGTTTTGTAATTGTTTTCAAAAAGTTTTTGAGTCTTCCCTGGCAGGTAGACTCTCACGTGTTTTATATTGTCTGAAGTTAATTTGGAATGGGATTTCTCTTTCTAGCTCTTACTGCTGCATTTTCCTATCATATATAGAAATGTTGGGAATTTATGAGGGCTGAATAGAAATATTGTTAATCTTTATAGCAATCTTAGTAAATGAAAAGGGATAATTTGAAAGTATAACCACGTGTGAATAATAAATGTAAATTGCCAAGGAGTTATAAAACAGAAATGATATATTCATAACTTTTTCCTTTACTAACATCATCTCAACATTTGCTAAGCTGCTTTTAAAGAAAGGAAGTGTTGAAATTGTGATGTAGTAAAAAAAAGAAATTGTGATGTAGCTATTAAACAAAAAATATGTTAATAAATATATTTTTAATTGTCTACCATGGGCAGGATCCTGAGCTAAGTAGGGGGAGGTAGGTATAATATGTAGATGAATCTCATTGAATTTCTAGTCTCTTTAGGGGAATAAGAATGGGGAATAGACATTGGTGTAAGGTGATCTCAAAGAGGAACTTCTTTGCCAATGCAGGGTCCTTTTTTGTAATTTAGAGGCATGGTATTGAGGTAGTCTAATGATTTTGTGTGTTTCTGTGTGTGTGTGTGTGTGTGTCAGCAAGTATCAAGACTAGATTTAAACTCAAGTCCTCTTGACTCTAGAGCCAGTGCTCTATCCACTTGAACCACCTAGCTACCCCTAGTCTAATGATTCTTAAATACTTTCTCCTTGATCAGTCCTTGTCAGTTGTTTTTGATACGGGCTAACTTTTTTTCTTGAGTGTTTTGACACATCTTTTGATATATAAGTTCTTCTAATTTTCAAAAAGCTCTTTTTTTTTTTAGTTCCATTTATTTAAGGCAATTCAAGTGACTTGCTTAAGGGTCACACAGCTAGGCAATTATTGAGTGTCTGAGGCTGGATTTGAGTCAGCTCCTCCTGACTCCAGGGCCAGTACACTGCGCCACCTAGCTGCCCCACGAAGTCTATTTCTTAGGTAAAGTTCAACTTCTTTTGCCTGATTCAATTATCTAATCTATAAAATAGAGTTCTAAAAATAGCTCTTAAATCTCAGATTTTTTGTGAGGATAAAATTAGATAATACTATGTATTGAACAAACTATTTAAATGCTATTATACTAATATTGATAATAGTGATAGTAATAAGCTTATTCTAAATTGTTAATTCTCTTTGCCAGGCTCTTTTATAGTTCATTTCCTTTCAGATTTTTTTCCCTTAATATTCTCATTTATATGTTCATTTTAAACTTAAAAAAACCCCAAAGTTCTTGTTTTCATTTCTTTTAAGAATTCTAGTTGAGGGGCGGCTAGGTGGTCGTGCCATGGATAAAGCACTGGCCCTAGAATCAGGAGTACATGGGTTCAAATCTGTTCTCAGACACTTAATAATTACCTAGTTGTATGGCCTTGGGCAAGCCACTTAACCCCATTTGCCTTGCAAAAAACAAAAAAAAAAGATTTCTAGTTGAAGTCATATCTAAATCATTCTCTTCTGGATTTGCATTTTGTGTGTCCCTCTTTCATTTCTTTTTTTTGTTGTTTATTCATTCTTCCTTATTTTTGGAATTGGGACTTTATATTTGAGCTAGGCTCTACCACTTCTAGAGAGAATATCTCATTGTTTGACTCTGTTTTATATTCTCTTGGTTCTTACTGATATTTTCTCTAGGTGTTAAGCATTCTTCAGAGAGCTCACGAATAAACCAGACTGACTATCAGCTTAGAAGCTTTCATTATGTTTGAAGTTGTCTGATAACTACCCTCCTTATCTGAGCTTTATAGGCTTTTGGCCTTGGTTTGAGTCTTGGTGGACTTGTTCTATACTGGAGCTCTGGAGGATTGGGTCGTCTAGCTGGAAGACTCTGAAGGTCCAGAGCAACAGAACTGCAGGCTTCCCCTTGGTCTTTTCTCTTCCCCCCCCCCCCCAATTATTCTGCTGTTAGCTTCAGACTGATATAGGGGTTCTGGGTCCCCACCAGGGTCAGGACCATATAGAAGCATGTAGTGCCTACCAGCTTCTGTTGCTGTTCATTTCCCAGAATCCATCTTCAGGCTAATAATGCCCAGGTTCCTACCTCTCGTCACTGAATTTATGACTCAGGTATAGTGATCGACCTATCAGTCACTACCCGTTCTTGCTCCCTGACCTGCATCAGATATTTTTGTACTAGATCCAAGTGACTTCTTGCCTTAGTACACAGCCACAGGGCATGCTTTTCAGTGTCTTCATGTTGGAAGGCTCTTTGTGGTGCTCTCATGGCTAGATCAGGATTGATTCATTGTAGGTTTCTCTCCCCTGCCTTTTGGATTTCCTGACCAGAATTTGGTCTGGTGCTTTTTTAGATCTTTTAGAATAATTGTGTTTTGAGGGGAGTGACTTCAGAGTGCTGAACTATACTGCTTTCTCCTATTCTTAAGATCTTTGCTGATGTCTTAGCAACTTGGCCTTAGCTGTCTCAAGCACTGAGTTTGTTAAGTAATATGCTCAGAGGTTCCACAGTCAATAAGAGGGGGGAGCTTGAATTCAGATTTTTTCTGATTCACCAGTCAACTTTAACTAATACAGCCATGCTATGACAAAAACAGATTACTACAACCAGTAATATATGATAAATTCATCAGAGTTGCACAAATAGTCTTGTAAACCAGAAGTAGAAAAGGGGTTTCCCAGAATCTTTTATTGGATTGTGACATGAAAGCTAATGGTATGTTCTAGTGAAAGTGAGGTGGCCTAGTAGATGAGAGTTCTTGACTTGGAATCAGGAAGAACTGAGTTCAAATTCTGCTTCAGACATTTATTAGATATATGATGCTGGGCAAGTCATTTTATTTCTCAGCTTCAATTTCCTCATCTTTGAAATAGAGGTGGTAATTGCACTTCCTTTACAGGGTTGTTGAGGATCAAATGAGATAACATGTACAGCACTTTGCAAATCTTAAAGTGCTATATAATAGCTTATTTGTATAATGTTGCAGTGAGTCCGAAGAGAAAAAGAAAGGGATTTTATTAGTCTGAAGAAGTGGGAGCAATAGATATTTGGAAAAGAAAGTCTATTCTTCCACATAGCTTTTAGACCAAGAAAATTTCTTAATCAGACCAAAGAGACTCGCAGATACTTTTAAATGAAGGTTAAAGAAAGGTTCTGACATAAGCCCATAAACAGAAAGCAAACATGAGCCAAGTGACTTATTATATTCTCTGGACTAGAGAACCAGGGGTTGTGGAGAACCAGGAGAATTGACATGTGAGAAAGAAACAAGGACAGCCTTAGAGGCAATATTTAGTTTGAGAGCCAAAAAGAGGTCAGTAAGTTCTTTTAGAGAAAGAATTCACTAGACCTTACTACATGGTGGGGGGGGGGGGGGGAGAAAGGAGCAAAAGTATTTTTCAAGTTTGTTAAACCTTCTGTATTGGGAAAGTAATGATAGCGACAATGAAAACAGGGAAATTAGTATTTGAAATAGAATAAGGAAGAAGAGAAAGTAATAAGATTACACAATAAAAAATGTTTTTGATTAAATATGGGGGAAATTTTTCTGGTATTTGAACTTTGAAAAGGATTATCTAGAGAGGTACAATCTTTGAAAAGATGAAAAAATAAAACATTATTTGTCCTGTTAAAAGGTCCTAGAAGTAGATTTGAATACACTGCAAAATATTCGGGAGTTCAAATATTATATAAGATTCCTAGGCTAGAAATAACTTGAGCGGAATGGTTTTTTTAAATAGAATAAATATGGGTAGTAATGGAGATAAGACATTATTCTCAGAATCTTAACTGTTGTTCTCTTAATTTTTAGGTCAGATTGATTGGGCTGCATTAGCTCAAGCATGGATTGCCCAGAGAGAAGCCTCAGGACAGCAAAGTGTGGTGGAGCAGCCTCCAGGAATAATGCCAAATGGACAAGACATGTCAGGAATAGAATCTGGTCCAAACAACCATGGGAATTTTCAAGGGGAAACAAATTTTAACCGAATGTGGCAACCAGGTTTGTTCTTTTTATCAAAATGGGAAATTTTCATGTAATTTAGTGTTAGATTTTTATTTTTAAAATATAAAAGTAGCATTGAAATAATTTAATTATTTTATGACTTCTTGAAAATAATGTTTCCTTTAAAAGAATTTGTTTCAATTTGATTTGGCCTTTACATTTTATGGTTGAAATTATTCTGTACTCAGCCTGCTTAGTTATGTGGCATTCAGAATTTGATTCTTTTCTTGGTTCTTCATTCCTAGGCTGACAGGGGCTGGGAACACTGGAAACCTCACTTGGCATCTAGGGAAGAGAGCACTTAGTGCCTCTCTGTTTCAACCTCTGGCCTTTTCAGAAGCAGCACTGGCAGAGCAAAACATGTCCAGCCTCTAGTTAAAGAAAAAATGGTGTCACTGTGATGACCATAAAGAGAAATTTGCTTTGTCAAATATACTATTGCCCCAACTCTCCACACATCATTTTCTTCCCTCTTTTCAGATAGTGATATCCTTCCATGCTTTATTTATCTGATTTTTTTTTAACTTTTTAGTAGTTGTTAAATTATGTGATTTGGATTGCTTGACAACATTTCACCGTTCTTATTTTAATGGTTTGTATATTTATTTCCATTAATGATTTTCATTAATACAAGTAAATTCCCCAGATTTAGTTCTGCTAAGGATCAAGTCATTTGCCCTTTTTATATTAGGTGAACAACATGCCTTATAGGATGTTATATATTTCCTCTTCTCTCCCATCCCCAAAATAGCATTACAAATACACCCCAGACTCTGATGCCATGATAGTTTCAGTTTCTTATACCACTGCATCTATATAGGTTGCCTACCAGGATTAAAAATGTTTTGGCTTCTAGTCTGAACTTTTTAAAGCTGCATCGTTGCCTCAACTCTCCACAGACTTCCCTACCCTCAAACCCCCAATTCCAATTTAATGATTTCTTTTGTGACCCTTGACAGATAACTCTGTGCCTCAGTTTTTCCATAAGTAAATGGGGAATATTTATCCCCTTCCCCTACCTCACAGGGTTGTTGTGAGGGGAAAATGTTTTTCTTGGAAGAATTTATACAGATTTAAATTCTTCATGGTGCTGTTGCTGAAAAAAAAACTGATTACAAAATTCAGCACAAAAGAAATTATTTCAGATTTGAGCATTCCATTCAGAAAGAGAATATTTAGGCAGGCTTTTGATTTTTACTTGTATGAATCAAGCATTTGGGTAGCTGAAATTACATTAGGATTATGTATTAAGACCTAGAGAATAAGTTTATCTTGAATCTTAAAAGATAAAGATGTTTTAATATATTGACAATTTTAACAATACTAGTTCCTTTTTTATTTTTTTACAGAGATATATAGGTGTATGTATGGGCATACACAAATATATATAGTATATATATATACATATATATATATATATATAGTATGTATATGTATATACACACACACATACATACATACATACCCACATGTGTGAGAGTGTGTGTGGGTGTTTTACAAAAACCAATGCAATTTTAGGCTTTTAAAGCTTTAAATGTTGCGTATGTGTGTGTTTGTGTGTGTGTGTGTGTGTGTGTGTGTGTGTTTGTAATACATTTAAAAAATTGACCAAGAAGTCATAAAGTGTCTTCATAAAAAAGCTGATTCTTAACTAAAAAATTTTACTTTCTTGAAATCTTTTAAAAAATGACATTTGTTGATATTTTTATAACGCCCTCTTGAATGTTTTTATGCCTAAATCCTAAATAGAATGGGGAATGCATCACCAACCCCCACACCCCCCTCCAGATCAGCCATGGATGCCACCAACACCAGGCCCAATGGACATTGTTCCTCCTTCTGAAGACAGCAACAGTCAGGACAGTGGGGAATTTGCCCCTGACAACAGGCATATATTTAACCAGAACAATCACAACTTTGGTGGACCACCCGATAATTTTGCAGTGGGGCCAGTGAACCAGTTTGACTATCAGGTGAAAGATATTTTGTTACTTTAATTTAGTAGATGTGAACATAATCCATTCTTTGGAAGTATCCCATCAAGAATACCTAAGATGTGTGTTTCACTTTTCAGTCCTGTACAGATAAGCACTTTTTTTTATGAATAGTGTTATCTTTTATTATTAAAGCATTAGAAATTTCTTTTCAGAAGGTATTTGATTTCCTGAGTTAACATTTTAATGATGCAAAGGCCCTTTATAGAATAAAACTGAGAAATTGGAAAAAAATGTTAAAAGTGCGATAACTACATGATGTTTTGTCTTAAATTTATATTTTCAGAGTGGCATATTAAGTATTAAATAAAGTTTAGAAAATGCACAGTAGTTGAATACCTTATTTATTTAAATTAGATTATATACTTAAGACATGCATAGCATACATGAAGAACATAGATCATCTTCCTAAATGCATTCATAGTGTTACCTAGGATTGCAACAGTTTTTCTAGAGTCATCATTGTGATTTTTTTTTCCCATCTTGTTATGACATGATATTGAATTGTAAATATCCTTTGTAGCATCCAATTCATAACCAGGGACATAGAACTCTATGGAGGATAGTAATATTAGTCTTGTTGGGATTCTCTTTATTTTTCCCTTTGCTTTGTTTAGATCTCCTTAAATTTTGATATTAGGTGTCATTTCAAGATAATTCAGAAAAGTTAGATTTATAAATGGGGCAATTAATATTTTAAATTTTAGAGAGAAACCATAAAAATTCACAAGGTGAATCAGAATTAATACTGGACAGGACTGTATATAAGAAGTTTAAGAAAGAAAGCATTTGTCAATTATATTTTTCAAATTGGTATCCAGTTGTAGCTTTATTTCATTAGAGTATAGCAGTAAAACCTGAACATTTACCCACTTTTATTCAGTACAGTCCCATGCTTTCTAAAATAAAGCTGCATTATCACCTAGCTTAGGAGCCTAATGACCACAGTAAATTTGCATATGAAATTGCCAATTCAATACCTACTTGACATTTTTAAGAATTTTTTTTTCTCTATTGATCTTGCCTTTTCTCATTAAATCACTGAGCAAGCATCCTGTAACAAGGGACATGTGTAAATGAGACATGGAAAGCATAGGCAGCACAAACTGTAGAGTAACAGATTTAGCATCAAAGAACCTGGGGTTTAAATCCTTTCTCTGCTACTTAATACTTGTGTGGTCTTTGGCAAATCACTTAGCCTTTCAGGACCTGAGTTCCCTCATCTATAAATTGAAGATGTTAGATTAAATGATATCAAAGGTCCTGGTCAGCTCTAAATCTTTAGTGGTGGTGATGATTCTAAACATAAATCCCCTGACTGACTGTCAACTATTTAACTTCACCAGCATTAGAAATCTATTTAAGATAAAATTTTGTCTGTTTACTCTTTAAAGCAAATAGGTCTTTAATTATTTCATGTTAGAAAATGTTTAGCTTCCAAATCATCTCTCACTACATAGGAAAGAGACATATATATTCCTTTCCTAACATAAGAAAAATAGTGTGTCTATATTGTAAAGGCTCTTTGCAGTTAGACGGGCAGAACACTTCTTACCTTTCTTAAGAAAAGCAAGCTTAGGCTCTAGAGGCTACAGAAAAATCGGTGGACACTAGTACCTTGGAATTCATGGATTTGCTGCACGCATGGATTTCTACTGTCCCAGTTCATAACACGTGTGTGTCCCAGAGAATGTATAGTATTAATGTGAAGAAAAATAAACTGCAATACTCTTTCAGCATGGGGCTGCTTTTGGTCCACCACAAGGTGGATTTCATCCTCCTTATTGGCAACCAGGACCACCAGGACCTCCAGCACCTCCCCAGAGTCGAAGAGAGAGGCCATCATTCAGGGATCGCCAGCGTTCACCCATAGCATTACCTGTGAAGCAGGAACCTCCACAAATTGGTAGATATTAACTTTATTTAGTGCACTATAATGAGCCTGATTTCCTCTTCGTGCAAAGTATGGGTTCTGTTGAGTTTTGCTATGGATATCATATAAAATTTTGGCTAATTTTTATTTTTAAGCTTTGCTTTTACTGTTTTCCCCCCCTTTTTCTCTAGTACTTTAGTGGCAGCATGGCATAGTGAATAGAAAACTGACCTCAGAACTTTGAAGCACATAGGCTCAAGTTTTGTCTTTGACAGTTTAGCTGGCTTTGTGACCCTGGATGAGTCATTCTGCCTCTCACTGCTATGATCATAAGAGGAATTATTCTGCATTAGTAGAAGGAGTTTTCTTATTCAGGGACTTTGTTAGATCAAGAAATCAAGATCCTTCTCTGTCCTTATTCCATCTCAAAACCAATTATCATCCCTTTGAGCCCATTCCATCTTGTCTCTCTTGCCCTGCAAATCATCTTCTCTCTCTTTTTTCTACCTCTTACTTTCCCTCCCCCTCTCCCTCTCCTCCTCTACCATCTCTCATTTCCCTCTCCTTCTCAAATTCCTAAAAAGTTACTAGTATTCACTGTCTCTGCTTTCTCTATTCTCACTTGTTGTAGCCTTATCACTCAATTGAAAATACTCTCAAAATTTAGCAATAATCCCTTAATTTTCCAGTTCATCTCTTCTCAGTCTTTTTACTTCAGAACTTTTTTATACAATTTTTGAATCCTGATCTCTTGTTCTTCCTTCCTAGCTGACTGTTTCTTCTTGGTCTTAATTTCTAGATTCTTGCCTTTTAACTCTTGAGTGCACATTAGGGCTTTGTCCTGTGTCAACTCCCATGTATGTACTAATACTTATATAGTACACATATTTACATAGAGATAATTAAATTCACATAGCCTTAAGCATTTCAAATTCATCATATCTAAAACAACTATTTCCCCTGCTTCACCCAACCTAGATTTCCTTAGACCAAATCACTCCTCGGAATCTAGGTTAGAACCTCAGAGTTATCTTCAAATCTTCAATTTCTCACATTACACAAATCCATTTAATTGCCAAGTCATACTTATTTCTCTGCAACATCTCTGCAACGTTCACACAGTCAGTATCCTAGTTCAGGTCCTTATCGTTCCACTTCTTCACTTTTGAAATAGCTTCTTAATTACTCTCTTCATCTCAAGTTTCTCCCTTCTCTAACTCATTCTATAAAGCTGTCAGCATGATATTCCTAAAGAACACAAGCTTATTTATATCCTTTACTCAGAAAACTCCAGTGGCTGCCATTATGCAGTGGCCTTTAGAATAGAATATCTTCTCTCCTGTTTTCATTTAAAATCTGACTCCAGGGGCAGTAAGGTGGTGCAGTGAATAGAGCACCAGCCCTGGAATCAGGAGTACCTGAGTTCAAATGTGGCCTCAGACACTTAATAATTGCCTGGCTGTGTGACCTTGGGTAAGTCACTTAACCCTGTTGCCTTAAATAAATTTAAAAAAAATCTGACTCTATCCTGTCAAACTCATGGGACATTATTATGATAATCTATCTTCTGTATAGTATAGGCTAGCCCCATGGCTAGAATATAAGATGATTCTGTGACCTGTTGAATGTCACATCTTATTATAATCCCTAGAGTCCTTCAAAGATAAATTCAAATAACATTTTTGAGATGAAACTCCCCTTCAAAACTCCCTTCCATCCCTTATAGTTTATTCCTATATATTTTGAACTTATATTTGTACATGTTCCCTCTCCTTTTAAGCTTTAAGCTCCTTGAGGGTAAGGCCTGTTTTCATTTGTTTTTCTTAATATTCCCAATATTTAACACAATTAATCCTGGCTTTTTGGTTGATTGATTTTTAGCATGTATCATATACTAGAAAATGAAATAACAGAGTAATAAAGTTGACAATATTCTGTGTTAAAGCTAAAATAACTTAAATTGAACAGATCCCTAAAATTCTAGACTATCATCATCATGCCAAATTCTAATGTAAACAATTATGAAACATTTTAATATGTTGCTGGTCGTTAGGTATTTATCGTACAAATAACTGAAAAAAATATTAACTCAAAGCTTATAACCAGTATTGCCTTCTGTTGACAAGTAACGAATCTTTACATTGAATTAATATAGTAACCTAACATTTCAAATAATAACATTTGGGAAACAAACAAAAAAAAATTAGTGATGTAATGCTACCCAAAATTAGTCTGCTGTAAATCTAGTAGACATTTGAGGACTATTCATCTTTAAAATGTTAACTTTATTATGTGGCCCATGTATTCATTTATTTTGTTTTTAAATGTTTCTTGATGCCCTGCCCTTTTATATCACTGTCATTTTCCAGTAATTAAATGCCCCCTCCCTCCCCACTCCAATAGTTGGAACAAATAAGTAGAACCAAACAAATCAACCCTTTGGTTTTGTCTGAAAAATGTCACTTTTTGTTCGCCACATCTCTACAAAGAGTCACTATTAGTCCTTTAAAGTCATAGTTACACACTGCATTGATCAGATTGCTGAAGTATTTCAGTGGTGTTTTCCTTTATATTATGGTTGAGGCATGTATTCTTCTGCCTTTACTGACTTCAGGACTCCAATTCCTTAAGCAATTATCAAGTACTTATTACTTACAGAATATTGTGGTAGGCCTTGGAACACCTAAGGAACTTCGGTAAAACACCATCCTTGCCCTGATGGAGCTTATAGTCCATTAAATTTCTCTGAATAGTTACTGAGCTGAATTATTCTTATCTTAGAATTCTTACCTAATTAAAATAAAATGTAAATGTCATTTTAGGAAAAAATAAAAAAATGACCAATGAAACTTTTATTACTGTGTTTGTTCTGTCTTAGCAAAGATAGTTTATCAAAAGAATTCCAATACAACAATTTTTTTTCCTTTCTGGGTACAGGTTGGGGGAGGCATGTAAAGAAGGGAGGGAATCAATCACAAAAGTGAACTCAAATTTCAATTAATACAATTGTTAAAAAAAATTTCCCATGTGATGCAGATGCAGTAAAACGCAGAACTCTTCCAGCTTGGATTCGTGAAGGTCTTGAAAAAATGGAACGTGAAAAACAAAAGAAATTGGAAAAAGAGAGAATGGAACAGCAACGTTCACAGTTATCCAAAAAAGAAAAAAAGTCAACTGAAGAAGCTGAAGGAGGGGATGGCCCTCGTTTGCCTCAGAGAAGCAAATTTGTAAGTCAAATTTGACTTAGTTAAATGAAGCATAGTTTCGTATCCCTAACACCACAAATATTATGTTTCATTTACTTATTTTAATACATTTAAAACAACTGACCAATTAATGTATTTATATATGTCACAGAATCATAAATGATCATGCATTTCTTGTCATGTACTAGGCATTGAAGATGAACTCTCAAAAAGTCTTTTGCCCTCAAAAAAATTTTACATTCTCTTTAAAAGGGGGAAAGGGGAGTAGGGGATAGACTAGCTGTAGTGGGGGGCGGTGTGCAGGTAAGGGAGTTTTGGTCAGGAAACTTAATAGACAACTTAAATTCAGCTGGGGGCAGGCAACTGTCAAATTTTTTTCGGGTAGCCTTGATTTCATTTCTGTTCTCTGTACTAGAGGGAGGAAAATAAAGAAGAAGCAGTAAAGTACATGTGAAAAAGAGGTAGTAGAGTATGAATGTGTTCCTGGGTAGGTTCTGGTGAATGATTGCCTGGAATGTGAGACCAGGTCTGGGACTTCTTAAGTAATAATAATAAAGATTAGTTTCACTTAGTGAACAGGACTACTCATTCTCCAGAACAGAGTTTCAAAGCTGAGTGATTTAACTTGTTAGCCCTAGTGGTTGAGACTCCAGTCCCTGGGTTTGGAGGGTTTTTGCTTCTGATGGGAAGAGGAAGGGGGGGAGTTATGGGTGGGACTTGATAAGATGGGAGTAGCACAACAACATTGTCACTCTCTTTGTTTTTTTTTACTAGGCAATGGGGTTAAATGATTTGCCCAAGGTCACACAGCTAGGTGCCTGAGGTCAGATTTGAAATCCAGGGCTGGTGCTCGATCCATTATGCCACCTAGCTGCCCCTAATATTGTCACTCTTCATAAGCTCCTTTCATTGTTTTTTTTTTTAGGTTTTTTTCAAGGCAAATGGGGTTAAGTGGCTTGCCCAAGGCCACACAGCTAGGTAATTTTCCACCTAGCTGACCCCCTTCATTGTTTTTTATTCAGTATAGTACCTGGTAAATAGCTGACTCAGTATGTGTGTGTGGATTAATTTAATTTTGCAACTAAAGGGTAAAAGAAAAGGGATACTTCATTTCAAGATTCCTTAATTATTGTTGGAAATGTCTAATAAACATGTCCTAATAGAGCTATATAAATGGAACATAAGAGGAAACAGCTATTATCTTAACGAAAAAAACTGTAAAATGTCTGTCTGAAAATGAGGATATGGAAATGAATGCCTTTAAAAAGTACCCTTAACTTTTATATTACTGTTTTATTATATTTGCATATATAATTATCTTTTTATATTGACACACTTTTCTTCCATTAAAATCCTTCTCCTATTCCTAATTATAATTTGAGGGCCCTTAGCATTTAAAAACTGCTGAGAAATCAAACTCTTTTCTAATCTAGAAAGACTTTTTGAATGTGGGCTCAGTTCATCTCAAGAAGTTTGGCAAGAATATTCTTTTTTAAGATAGCAGCCCTGTTTGTGGTGGCAAAAAATTGAAAATTAAGTGAATGTCCTTCAGTTGGGGAGTGGCTTAACAAACTGTAGTATATGTATGTCATGGAACACTATTGTTCTGTTAGAAACCAGGAGGGATGGGAATTCAGGGAAGCCTGGAAAGATTTGCATGAACTAATGTTGAGTGAGATGAGCAGAAGCAGAAAAACATTGTACAGCAACATGGGGGTGATGATCAACCTTGATGGGCTAGCTCATCCCTTCATTGCAACAACCAGGGACAATTTTGGGCTATCTGCAATGGACAATACCATCTGTATCCAGAGAAAGAATTATGGAGTTTGAACAAAGACCAAAGACTATTACCGTCAGATTAGGAAAAAAAAACCCATTATATTATTTTGTAATTTTACTATCTCATACTTTTATTTTTCTTCCTTAAGGATATGATTTCTCTGTCATCACATTCAAGTGAGATCAATGTGTAACATGGAACCAATGTAAAGACTAATAAACTCCCTTCTGTGGGGGGTGGGGGGAGGGAAGCAAGAATGGGGGGAAAAGGGGGCGGCTAGGTGTATAGAGCACCAGCCCTGGAGTCAGGAGTACCTGAGTTCAAATGTGGCCTCAGACACTTAATAATTACTTAGCTGCCACTTAACCCCGTTTGTCTTGCAAAAACTAAAAAAAAAAAAGAATGGGGGAAAAATTGTAAAACTCAAAATATTTATTTAAAATTTTATTTAAAATTTATTTTAAGATTTTTTTAAGATTTTATTTAAAATCTTTCTTAAAAAAAGAATACCCCTCTTTTAAGGCATAGAAGATTGCAATCTAAATTGTAGGTGATCTTCGCCTATCCTTGAAATACTGTAGTATCACTATGAGCAATGAAAATAAGTCTTCTAATATATAATGATTTAGGGTGATAGTTTTGTTACTTTGTAGTTGTACTTTTAAAGCCTCTACCATGGAATCAATCACCTTTCATTCCACTTAAAAAATGTTATAGGTGGGGCAGCTAGGTGGCTCAGTGGATTGAGCACTAGCCCTGGAGTCAGGAGGATCTAAATTTAAATCTGGCCTCAGACACTTAATAATTACCTAGCTGTGTGACCTTGACATGTCACTCAACCCCCATTGCTTTACAAAAACAAAACAACAAAATGTAGGTGAGTTAAAGTTGTAAACTTGCACCAGAGAGATTTCTGTATGTTGAAAATTTGAGGCTACTCTGGTGATGGACTTTATTATTGCAGGAGTCAGTCTGCTGAGAAGTAACTCAAGCATTTGTTAGTAATATGCTTAAAAATAAAAGGTCCTAATAAACTAAAAGAGTACTATCCAAGGCAAGATGACTATGGAAGAGAGGACAAACAGCAGCAATCCATAGCTCCCATAATGTCCAAGTCAATTATTTTAAGAACTTATAGTGATCTATAAATTTTATAAAATGATAATGCTGGGGGCAGCTAGGTGGTGCACTGGATAGAGCACTGGCCCTGGAGTCAGGAGTACCTGAGTTCAGATCTGTCCTCAGACACTTAATAATTACCTAGCTATGTGGCCTGGCCTTGGGCAAGCCACTTAACCCCATTGTCTTGCAAAAAAAAAAAACAACTTTAAAAAAAATGATGATGCTGACAAATAAATGGTTGTCCATTGAATGCATGATGTGATCTTGCTCAAAGTAGATGATTTTATAGTATAAATTAATTTAGCATACATGTATTATTCATTTTATAGGATAGTGATGAGGATGATGACGATGTTGAAAATGTTGAGGCAGCAAGCAGTGGAAAAATTACTAGAAGCCCATCTCCAGTTCCTCAAGAAGAACAAAGTGAACCAGAGATGACAGAAGAAGAGAAGGAATATCAAATGGTATAGATAAAAATATTTTCTTTCCATTTGCTTGGAATTTTAATTTATAAGAATCTATCTGCTGTTGTTGGTTGTCCAAATAGTATTTTGAAGTTAGATGTGTACTAAATACCAATATGAAATAGTGCAAAATTATAGATTTTTATTGACCAAATCACATACCATTTTTTGTTGTTTTTATTATCCTATATTTAGATATTCTATTTTTGCATGATTTTTTAAGAGAAACCCCTTAAATATTATGGTCTCATCTAAAATATTAGTGCACAAAGCATATAATGTTGTTCTCCATTATTGTAAAAAATTCCAATTGTTTCTTTTCATAAACACTTTTTTTTGTTTGTCCAAGTCACATAGAACCCAATAAGTACCATCTTCAATAACAATGATAAAACACAGTGTGAAGGAAGAAAGTAAATATTTACTAAATATCACATTTGATCCTCACAACAATCCTGTGAGGTAGGTGTTATTATCCTCATTTTGCAGTTGGCGAAACCGAGGAAAACAGAAAAAGTGAGTCTGAGGAAGGATTTGAAATTGGTCCTGCCAGATTTGAGACCCAACACTCTCCTTCACTGCTACCTAGCTGCCTCTAGCTTAAAAAAACAAGTATTAGTTGTATTGACATGTAGCAGTGCTGTATAACAAGAGAAATTCATTTCTTCAGTATTTTAATATTTGCCAGGAATAATGGAATGTAAGAACTGTAATGGTCAAGTTGCTAGTTTTACAGATAAGAAACTCATAGAGGATAAGGAATGTATTCATGAACGCATAACTTTTTAGTGACAGGGCTAGAACCTAGCCCACCAGGTCTTTTGAATTCTAGTCCACTGTTTTTTCCTCTACTCTATATCTCCTTCTAAAAAGGCTTCCACTTTGGTTATTATGCTACAGTCAGAAAAATACACACACACGCACACACATTTGGAGAGAGAGAGAGAGAGCGAGCGAGTGAGTACTTTGTTCTTAAGAAGGAAAAGGGATAGTATAACCTGAGGGATAGAGAGAAGTCTTCTGTTGATATATTTCTTGGATTCTCGGCTCAGCCTGATGTAAACTGACCTGAATGGTGGCTCATGTACAATATTAAATGCTTACTTGGAAATTTCATAGTACAAATAGAAAAGAATTATAACTATATACTTCAGAGAATTTCTTTGTCTCTTTCTGAGTATATAGAGCAATGTGCCTAGGATTAAGTATATATGTAAGAGATGCTACTTTTATCATGGCATTTTGTTAAAAAGTCAAGTTGTGCCATTTGTTGTGATAAAATTTGCATTCTATAATTTTAACATTCAGATGTAAAGATTCAGTACTTTAAATACATTAAAACATAAATCTATATACTTGAATCTCTTGGATATGAAATTAGTTTTTCTAAGAAAGCTGTTTGGAAATGATTTTTCTAATTTGATGGTCTAGCTCTTTTGGAAGTGTATGTGTTTTTAATTTTAAATTTAGTGACTTAATTAGTAAAAAACAATCAGTAAATTGCTTACTGTCTAAATATTTTCCTGTAGATGTTGTTGACAAAAATGCTGTTGACAGAAATTCTCTTAGATGTTACGGATGAAGAAATTTATTACGTGGCCAAAGATGCCCACCGGAAAGCAACAAAAGGTATATGTGGGGTGTTTTTTTTGTTGTTGGTTTTACTATCCTATGTTTGGATATACTATTCTTGCATGGTTTTCTTTTCTTTTCTTTTCTTTTTTTGGAGAGTTTAAATTTTTAGCCACTCTTATATACATAAAACAAATCCCTTAAATAGTATGGTCTCATCTAAAATATTAGAGCACAAATTAGCAATCATATAATGTTGTCCTGTGCAGTGTATTGTGAAAAATTTCAGTCATTCAGTTTCTTTTCACGTAACTCTTTTTTTGTTTAGCTATGATGGTCCTGATGTAGACATGTTACTAATATTAGTTTGTATTAAACTGATGAAATGAATGGTGCATCAGTACTTTGTTTTCACTGTTTATAAGTTACTATAGCCATATGACAGTTAATTTTCCTCTCCATTTTTGAGTAATATTAAACTTAAATTATGAAAAATACAAAGCTCAAAACACAGAAAAAGAACTATGAATATATATCATTGAGACCCTTCCCCTTTGTTACCCAATATAATTCACATTTAAATTCTAAAGTTTCAAAGCCAGACCTTCTCAAACTAGTTTTAAATGAATGTTATGTTTTTAATGTTTCTTCTCTCCCCAAAAAGCAGCAATAGTAGTAGCTTTAACAATACCATAGACTCTCATGACTATGAAATCGTGGCTATTTGTGTTAACATGTTGTTCCTGTTGTTGATGTGATACAAAGCTCCTGCAAAACAGCTGGCACAGTCCAGTGCACTGGCTTCCCTCACTGGACTTGGTAAGTATTTTCCTATTTTTGAGAGGGGGCTTAATGGGGAAATCACACTTATCTTGCCTTTCTACATATTCTATTTTGAAATTGTTATAAAGTAGGTTTTAGGATTTATAATAGCCTAAAAAGTTTGTTAGTTTTCTTTTGGCTGCTGTTTTTAATTTCTAGAGTATAAATTCACACTTTTAAAGAATATTAACTTGATTGGATGTACCATAACAATAGGAGCAAATTGTAACAGGGCAGGGTTCCTTCTTGCATTAATTGCTCCTAGTTGATCTGAGATTCTTTTTAAGTTGTAATTAAGGCATCATAAAATGCATACATATATATATGCACTTCAGATATGCATATGTATATATGCATAGTCACTTTCAAAACTAATGCATACATAAGCACTACTGATTATTTTCTTTTGAGTATTGCCATATTTAGATCCAGTGCACAAATCAGTTTCTGATATGGTAGGGAAAAGCACCCATTTTGCCATCATAATCTAATTAGTGATGTGTTAATAATGTGCTATTTGCATGATATGTGACTGTGGCCATAAAACCTTTGATTTGCTATTTCAAATATCCTCACTTTAAATTGATCATTGTTAAGATTGAAAGAAATGGGCAAAAAGAAATACCGTTTTCATGATAGTAATTACTTGGATCACTTCAGGGTGGGGAGTTGTTTTAGCACAGAGAAAGTTTAGTAGTATCCAAATTTTTTAAAGACTTAGCTTGATAGCTGGGATTTCATAACTTTGTGTAACAAAAGAATTATCCCATAAATATTTCAGGATTAGTATCCTAGTCTTCTCATAATATATATGTGAGTTGACTGAAGCTTTGGTGAGACAAAATTATTGCCCTTTCAAAGAACTGTTGATACCATTATGACCTTGCCTGGTTGTTGAAAAATAGATGAAATATTCCAGAAAATTAGGTAAGATAAAATACTTAGTAGCCATTTGACTCAGGTCTTTGTGGATGACAGTGACATGTTTGCTCCTCCCCACCCCGAATAAGCAGCTTCTTCCAAGAAGTAGTGAAAAAGAGGATTAAATTTTCCTTTTGGCCCCTCAGATTTTTTAAAATAAGATGTAATCTTTCCTTGTGATAGACTGGGCTTTATGCACGCAGGTGGACTGGGTGGTTATGGATCAGGAGACAGTGAAGATGAGAGGAGTGACAGAGGCTCTGAGTCATCTGATACTGATGATGAGGAATTACGACACCGAATCAGGCAAAAACAGGAAGCATTTTGGAGAAAAGAGAGAGAACAGCAGCTGTTGCATGATAAACAGGTGGAAGGTATGGTTTTTTTTTATTTCAATCTATTTAGATATCAGATAGTTTTGATAAGTTATTTAAAAATCAAAAGGATGGATTCAAGTTTGGGTTCTTTTTTTAAAAAATTGATGTTACTATTTGGTTGCTTAAAAACTGTTTCAGTTATATTGCAAGTTTTCAAATTCTATAAAGTTAAGGTAAAATAAAATATTTTTAAGTTTGGACATGTTTCCTGTTCTGTTTCTTCTTCACTCCCCCTCCCCTTAAAATTTTTTTAAATATTCTCATTCTTTTAGAAGATGAACTTTTTGGGAGTATGGTACCCTTTGTCTTATGTTATTAAATGTCTTCTTTCATGTTCAGCTGGCATTTAAGTTATATTTGCTACTTTGTAGCTTTTTTGTTTGGAAATTTAAAGTAAAATTCCTATTAAACAATTTCAGTTGTATGATAATGAATTTCTTAATAAATAATTCTATTTACTATGAAGTCATTTCATTTGATTTCACTTTGGTTGGATCATATTCATCAAAGTGTACAGATTGAGCCCTGGAGTGGGGTGGGTATCAGTTGAGGTTTAAAGTGTTCTGTTGAGTTTTTAAGAATTGCAGTGAATCTTTTGGGGATTTTCATTTCACTGACTCTGCTGTATTTGCATTTTTACTCAAATCCATCAATTAAAAATAAATATTTTTGAAACAAGGTGGGGGCCATATTTTGATAAGATTATTGACCACTGGAAGTGGTTACTTGAGCTTGTAACTACTAAATTGTTGCTATACTTTATTAGAGAAAGAGTATCATATTTGCTACAAATATCAAGCTTAAAACTTGGTTATTCAAGAGTGCCCTTCTGTTAAAAAGATTTTTCAGGAATCTTCTGTTGTGGGGAAAATAGAAAATTTTAGAAAAATTTGAAAATACTTTTTACAGGAAATGTGCTGTTTGATTTTTGTTTTCTGCAATTAATAAAATGTAAAGTTTTATTACTGATTTATTAGTGAATATATTACTTTGATTATACCAAGGGAGAATAAATATTTTCTCCCAAAATGACCACAAATACTTATGTTCCATCCTTTTATAAAATGGTAATTAAATAAATGGAAAATGGTCTTGTATGAAATTGTTTTCTCATTTATTGACTAATCCATCATTCTTAGCAAGATTTTTGGGTTTCTTTTCCAGAAGAAAAGCAACAAAATGAAAGGGTTACAAAAGAAATGAATGAATTCATCCATAAAGAGCAAAATAGCAGTTTATCACTTCTAGAAGCAAGAGAAGCAGATGGTGATATGGTTAATGAAAAGAAAAGGACGCCAAATGAAACTACACCAAATGTAGAACCAAAAAAAGACCATAAAGAGAAAGAGAGATTAGGAAGGAGTCAGTCAGGAAGTTCTAGTAGTGGTAGTACTAGCAGCAATAGCAGAAGCAGCAGTAGCAGCAGCAGTGTATCTAGTTCATCATATAGTTCTAGCTCAGGTAGTAGCCGTAGTTCTTCACGTTCATCTTCTCCTAAAAGGAAGAAGAGACATAGTCATAGCAGATCTCCACTGCATAAACCTAGGCGTAGCAGGAGTAGAAGTTACTCTCGTAGAGTTAAAGGAGAGAGTAATAGAGCCAGGGAAAAGGTGAGAGATAGAAGGAGATCTAGTAGAAATAGTATAGAGAGAGACAGAAGAAGAAATAGGACTCCTTCCCGAGAGAGACGTAGAACTAGAAGTCGCTCAAGAGACAGACGAGCCAATCGTGCTACTCGTAGTAGAAGTCGAGAGAGGCGTAAAGCCGACGACCAGCGTGGTAATCTTAGTGGGAGCAGTCATAAGCATAAAGGTGATGGTAAAGATCAAGATCGTAAAAAAGAGAGGAGTAGAAGTTTAGATAAAGATAGGAAAAAGAAAGAAAAAGAAAGGGAGAGAGAACAGGATAGAAGAAAAGAGAAGCAAAAAAGGGAAGAAAAAGACAGTAAATCCAGTAGCCAAGATGACAGGTTAAAAAGAAAAAGAGAAAGTGAAAGAACATTCTCTCGAAGTGATTCAATATCTATTAAAATCTTAAGACAGGATTCTAGACAGGAGAATAAGAAAAGTTCTACCAAAGATAGTAAAAAACATTCAGGCTCTGATTCTAGTGCAAGGAGCAGTTCTGAATCTCCGGGAAGTAGTAAAGAAAAGAAGGCTAAGAAGCCTAAACATAGTCGGTCGCGATCCATGGAGAAATCTCAAAGGTCTGGTAAGAAGGCAAGCCGCAAACACAAGTCTAAGTCCCGATCAAGGTAGTATACTTTTTAAAGTTTTTTGTCTGAATTTATTTTAAATTTGACTGAATTTGTTCAAAGTTGAAAGTGTCCTTTCTCTCTCTCTTTTAAATGAACTCAGTTTGGTACTTGATGTAATGATCATAGACTTAAAGTAACTTTAGAAAACCTATATACTTTTATTTATTTATTTTAAATTGCAGATTCTTTAGTCAAAAATGAATTTCATCTTTAAATTTTGTCTTTTTCCCTTTATTTTTCAGATCACCATCCCTTCCCCGTCGTAAGCGCTGAGGAATGATGTGGCATGAATGCCATGATGTTGTTTAAAAATTCCATGAGTTTTAAGGGCTTGTCTCATTATAGAGGCACATTGTGGCTGTGTAGGTGAAAACAGAATTTTTTTTTTTTAATCTGTAAATAGGTGTATTTTTTCCAAATGCTGCTCCAAGTTACTTAATAGGATTTCTTTGTATTACATTTTTTTCCCAAAATAGTGCTTAATAAGAATATAAAACATACCATTCTCTCTTTCAGCTGTAATGTTCTTAAAATTACTATTGAATGTACTGTGATGTCAATAAAGCTCTTTAGTTCATTTTTTGTTAACTTCTTGCACCTTAATTTTATGATTTTTAACTAAGGAAAGTACTTTTATAAAAAGGCAGCTGGATTTTTGTATAATAGGTTTTAAAGGTAATCCCCAAATGGTTTTAACCTATATAGTTTGTCAAAGTTTGTAAATTGTATTCACGGACTTGTCAAAATCCACCACTGAGGGTGTGAGAGAGGGCCAGAAATAGACCTATATTTTTCTCTATGGAAGTATTTAATAGCTTTCTAAGCTTTTCCTCCTATTTTGGATTTTCAAGTAAAATATTCTCTGTGTATAAAGTATGGATCATTCTGTAAAATGAATTTGCTTAAATCAATCAAGCCAGTGCACAGTAGGATTATTCTCAATGAACTGATTGTGTTTGACACTAATATTCAGCTCTGGAATTATACTATGAAGCCACCCACTTCTATTTTAGAAGTATTTTCTGAATATGGGTAATTACAGAAATGAGATTTAATTCAATTTGTGGTGCTTTTATTTATATTTGTGAAGTATAATATGACCTCAAATACTTTGAGAGATACTCTGTAATACAGACACACAACAGTTACATAGCATCAAAACTGTCAGTTTACTAAGAATTGTGATTAGTGGTATGGATCTAACAATTAAACCAATTGTAGGCTGGTGGATAGAACAAAAATACAGAAGCATTCTAATTTAGTGCCCTATTGCTTCCAGGATAATAAGTGACTATGCTTAAATGGCATTAACTAAGTTATTCTGTGAAGAAAAATGCTTCAAATATTTTAATTTTCTTTAAAAGAAAAGCATACAAGGTACAGGACACAGAGAATAAATTTTAAAATGTTTCTCCAATAGTAGTACATTTTAAGAATATTACCAGATTTTTGCCAAGGTCAGTGTTTTCTCAAAATTAAAGATAGAAATAGATATGTATAGTGTGCTTTTATACATCTACATAGGTTCACAAATTTTTGGCAGTTATGCATTTATCTAAAAGTTTACAAATGACTGAATAAATGCATGTTTATCAAAATGACTGTTTCTACAGTGCATTTAGTTCTGATATTTATAAAGTTGAAAATTCATGGAATAACTTTAAAATGGTTTGAAATATGTGGTTAGTCACATCAGGCATCAAAATAAAGGTACATGTGCAATAAAATAAAGGTACATGTGCAATATGATGTTTCTACTTAGATTAGTTAACACAATTGTACATATCTTTAGAATCATCTGGTTAATTTGTAGTAATAGTTCAGTTGTATAAGGTTTTTGTATCTAAAAATGCTTTTCCAAAACAAACTTCCAGTGAAAATTTATTTTCAGAATAAAATTCTACAGGGAAACTCAGCTGGCACATTTTTGGCTAGAGATATAGCCAAATATTTAAAATTTTATATACTTAAACATTTTAAAAGCTTTTCACCACCTATAACTATGGAAATTGTTTCTTTAGCACAATCATAAATGTGTGTGACTGTCAGTAAATATAGCAATATTATGATATTCTTGAGTTTGATGTTTTCTAAATTTCTGTGGATAATTTACTAAGTTTCATCATTGCTTTGGCATGTAACATAGTTTGTTCATCTTAAAATGTAAGCAGTTGGCTGTCATAGGGTGTCCATGGCTGTGAGAATGCTAAAAGGTATTCCTAGTTAATCAGAATTCATTTTTATATCATTTGGAAAAGAAACTTGATAAAATGGAATTCATCCACAAATTAAAACAGAATTACATGTCATTGGACTAGTAATGAAATGGTTGATGAATGCCATACAAGGAGTACTTTTTTCTCCAACATCTTCCAATATCTTAATAGCATTTGGTCTTGTGGATGGGGTTGAAAAGAATTCTTTGCACCCTTTCACTAATTAAAGTATATGTAATTTGGAAATGGTGGTTAAGGTTTGTTTTAGCTTCTAAACCACAAATAAAAGATGGTGTGGAATCTCACCAATGTAAACATTTTCTACCACTGAAATTGTCTTTTAGGTGGCCAGTTCATGAATAAGTTCTGATTTGTAGTAGATTTATCCACTTGGATAAGAAATTTTATTAACATTAGGAGTTTGAGGGAGGACCTGAGTAAATATCAACACTGTGTAATTGGAAGAACTGAAACAGTTAACATTCCTTTTTTGTAAACTTTGATCTTTAACCTAACAACTGTTCACTTTAATCTTAAAGTTAAGATGCATTTATTGCTAACTTCTATAAGAAGTAGAGGTAGGTAAATGAGCATTTTATTTGGACTCAGGGTGGGGGGGACATGGTTTCTAATCTGGATTTTAAACTGTAATTTGGGAATTGAATTTAAAATTGGGTACAGTTCTAGCCTAAAATTTTTTATTCTATGAATGAAAACTGATTTTATTGTCCAAACTTCATATTAATGACACTTTAATAAGTAAAAACATCTGTCTACATTAGGCCCTGAAAATATAATTTATGACTTATATTTTTATTGTAAAGGAAATCATTTAATACTCCAGGTGTCATTCCTTTGAAATTTTTAATAAAAATGTAAAAGTTTGTTCCACTACATCATAATTATTACTATAAGAATGTTTTAAATATAGAGAAATTCTGTATCAGGGCAATATACAAGTTAATATATGTTTACAGATTTTAATGAAACACTACATCAGCTAATCTGTTTCAGTTGATACGTTAACATATTCCAAAAGCATAAAACTAAATGCTTCTAGAGACAAATTTCTCATCAAACTACATGTCTTTCATTAGGTAGAAGAAGAATGCATAAGATTAAACTATGTAAAATATAAAGCCAATTGACTTTGTATAAACTAGCTGTCTTCTCAAAGTCCAAAGATATATATCCTAGAGGCCCACATTTTTCTATCTCCTATACTTCCTTCCCCTCTCCCCATGAAAGCAAGTTATTTGATAGAGGTTATGCATGTGCAATCAAGTTTAACACATTTCCATATTAGTCATGTTGTGAAGGAAGAATTAGAAATAAAGGGGGGAGAAGAAAAAGGAAAATATAACCATAAAACAAGTTTTAAAAAGTGAAAATAGTACTCCATAATTTTTTGACTGGTTATGAACAGCATTTTCCATCACAAGTCTTTTGCAGTTTTCTATCACTGAACTGTTGAGAGGAGCTAAGTCCATCATAGCCTATCAAACAATGTTGTTAATGTACAGTATTCTCCTGGTTCTACTCTTTTCACTCAGCATCAGTTTATGCAAGTCTGGCTTTTCTGAACACTGCTTGTCCATGGTTTCTTACAGAAAAATAATATTCCATCATGTTTCATTTACCATAATTCTGCCATTCCTCAGTTGATGGGCATCTTCTCTTTTTCTAATTCTTTTCCACTACAAAAAAGAGCTGCTCTAAATATTTTTGTATATGCGGTTCTTTTCCCCTTTTTTATGATTTCTGGAATTCAGACCTAGCAGTGGTATTGCTGGATCAGAGTATACATAGTTTTATTGCCCTTTGGGCATAGTTCCATATTGCTCTCCAGAATGGTTGGACAAATTTACCACTCTACCAACAGTGCATTAATATTCCAATTTTCTCATATCCCCTCCAACATTTATCATTTTCCCTTTTTTGTCATTTTAGCAATCTGATAGGTATGAGGTATTGTATCCTATTTGTATTCACAGGGGTATTCCATTGCAGTTATTCACTCACAGTTGTATTTTTCAGAAACTGGTGTCCCATGATTTGTTTATTCTCACTGAGAAAAGGATTTTTTTTTGAGATAAAGGAAATCTTTAGAGTGTTCAAAGTAATACATAGAATCACAAATGCGGCCCATCCCATTGTCCTTCATTTTTAACTTATTTGTAATGCCTGTCCAAGTGTGCTGATAGACTAACCTAGATTTCCCATTTAGTTCATATCATAGTCTGAACAGGAGATATGCTTAAGTCCTTTAGTTTTATCCATATGAATTATGAGAATCTTTTTTTTTAACTGCTCATAAACTTCAATATTTCATTGAATATTCTGGGGTTTGGTACCATCAATTGAACATCACTAGCACGTAACATCTAAAGGAAGGAAATCTTAACATTTGAACTGAAGGACATTTTTTTTAAGATTTTATTTTGAATTTTACAATTTTTCCCCCTTACTCCCTCCCCCCCACCTCCAACAGAAGGCAATTTGCCAGTCTTTACATTGTTTCTATGATATACATTGATCCAAATTGAATGTGATGAGAGAGATCATATCCTTGAGGAAGAAACAAAGTATAAGAGAGAGCAAGATCAGACATTAAGATAGTTTTTTTTTTTCTAAATTACAATTAATAGTGCAGGACATTTCTTTTTGACAGTCGAATACTTAAGCAAGTATGTCTTACTATTTGCTTTATGATGCTATTCAGGATTATTGAAACTTTCTACAAGACAAGTTTTTGAGGCTTACTTTTGCTCTTCCATGTTAAATGCTTTTTCCTAATAAAAAAAAATAGTGGAATCTTGTATGCTTGGCCATCATATGTGAGACTATAAATCTGTTCTGCTATAGAAAATTGGTTTGATAGATGTGTGATCAATTATTTAAATATTAGTTATTTGGAGCATTTTTTCAGATGATTATTACTAGTTTGTAAACTATCTTTATCATAGCACTGCTTTCCCAGTCTTCAATAATAATACACAGGCATGATCTGTTCTTGTTGAAGCATATTGTATCTTTGGGAACCCTACATTCATTTTTTTTAGATGAGCACTAATCACTTTAATAATATGATTTAGAATTTTGTCAGCATTTAAGTTGAAATGCCAAACTCAAACTTTTGAAAATGGAACTTTTTAAAAATTTTTACAACATTTCTTCCATCCTGTATACTATTCCAGAGATCACTTTGGGTTGAACAGGAATTACTTCTGCCAGTTCACTAAACTGCTGATTGATTTCTTTTTTCTCTCTCTTATAGTCCTAGTTTCTCTTACAAATTACCAGATTATCTCAGTAGGGTTTATCTTTGTTTCTGCACATGTTTTCCTCTCCTTTGTTCTTTTCTGTATTATGAAGTAATTATTCAAAATCTATATCTTGCCTGTTTTATAAATGAGTATATTTTAGTAGTGTTTCCCAGCTGTTCTGCTTGACAAAGAGATCAGTATAGTTTGCTGAGGCATTTTCTATGCTCTCTTGCTTTCTCATTGTGGCACAGTATTTTGTTTGGTTTTGATCAGGGTTGAATGATTTATTCTATTTGAGAAACTCCTGTTTCCCCTCTTATATCCAACTTGTCCACAACTTAATATGTTTAGAAAGTTGCTTGGGTGTTTAAATTTCTTGGTTGTGGTATTGCAGCTAATATGTGCCAGAGAAAAGACTTTAATGCAGTTCTAACTGACTCTTGGACTAAACTTATTAACTAAACCATGCTTCCTATTGATAATTGCTTTGCACCAGTTAAAATATAGAATATTGATGGAAGCAAATTATCCTATGTAAATGAGAACCATTTGGTGTTTTCCTTTGTTTTATGATTTGCCATAATAGAATTCATTATTACTTAGACTGAAGCACAGAATGAGACAATTTGTTGTGATTACGATACGATACTCTTTTTCAAATTTCATAGAATCTGTCAAAACATAGTCTATTCACATTGCCTATAAGAACTCAAAAGTACCCTGCATACCCTACTGAGGCATTGGAATAGAATTTTGCTTCTCTGTTGCCTGGGTCAAAAAAACAAAAATTGGTAATTAGAATTAATCAAAATCTCAAAGCTCATTTAGCCCAACCAGTATTTGAATAAGTAATAACAAAATCATCCAGGCTTAAAGACCTCTAGGAAAGGGGAATCCTGAGCTAATCTCAGAATATAGCCATTTGTACAACTTGAATTAGAATAGTCTTCCTTATATCAAGCATAGATTTATGCAGCTTCCAACCCTTGTTCCTGGTTAACCTGAATTGGGTCAAACAGCACAAATGTAATCTATTTAACATAATCCTTCAGATAGTTATTTTCCTATCCCATTCTCAGTTCTGTTCTCTTATTACTATTTCCTTTAGCTGATCTTAATATGTCATACTAATTATACTTAGCCTAGACTCTATACATTATCCAGCTTCTTAAAATTTGGTAACCAGAGCTGAATTTAATACCCCAGATATGATCCCATCAGAAATTATAGAGTAGGATTAATATCTTTAGGTCTTGACACTGTTGCCTTTCAATATAATAGCATTGACCTTTTGACAGCTGTCTGGTACCATGAACTTAAATTTTTTTCAACCTAAGTGTCAGATATTACATTTATCCATTTTAATGATATTGCCAAGGACACAGTTTGGAATATATGCTCACCTTAAAAAGTTTATGAAGGATGGGAGGAGATAGTAAATTCAGTATCCAAAACAAGAAGCAATAGAAGGAAAAACAAGTTTCCAGAGAGCTTGGAAGTCGTACTACTTAAAAATATGGAAAAGATAACTTGTAAAAATTTCTAAAAAAGAATTTTCTGTCAATGACAATTGTTTTTTATCACCCTCATTTGCTATATAAAATGTATAAATTATACTTCAGAAAATAAGGGAGATCAGTACTGGCAGTAATCATTTTGAGGAATCAAGTCTAAGGATAGTAAAGTGAGGGAGGGAGAAGATATTAAACAATGTAGTTTAGCACTAAATGCGATACCAATGTCAATAATAACCAGACCACATGTCTACTTTTCTATCACTACAAAATCTTTACAAGCACTTTACAAAAGGTCTGAGAGAATTTTTGTAAACCATTTTCCACAGGAGCCCAGTCATGTAATTGGCTGAAGTATGCAAAAAATACAAGATCCTTTGCCTACTGAACATAAAGCATATGACTCAGCTAAGTAAATTACCAACAATATCAACAAGATATCCTATGCATATGCAAAAATCACATGAGATTCTTTGAAAGATGTAACAGTAAGAACTTGGTTTCCCAGAATAATGATTATTATTGAGATATAAAACGGGGGAAGTATTCACCAAAAGTCAATGGTGATGGAAGAAGTTTCACAGTCTAAAAATGAAGATGGTGAAGTTCTCCAGATATTCTGACTGTTCTAATCACATTAAGAATACTGCATAGCCTCCTAAATGAGATCCATAAATGCTCAAAAGAGTGTAACAAACTTGGAAAAGACAAGGTCATCATTCAAAGGGTTGCATAAAACTATATACTCTCACTGCTGGAGGTTCCTGTGAATTGTTGACTTTTTAAAAACAATTTGAAAATATACTAAATGCCAAAAATGCGGAGGGTCCTATGGGACGTATCCCAAGGAGGTCAGACAAGTTCCGTAGAACAAAATAAACGTATTTCCTCAAGTGGCAAAGAATAAAAACTAAATCCCCATCAACTGGGCAATAACTAATTGTGGTACATAACATACAGAGAAGCACATGGGAAGATATAGGCCAATACAGGGTAAACAGACCAGGAAAATTGTAAATGGAACAAAAAATGAAATCTTACAGCATATAGATCAAATTTGACCCTGAACAATTTGCCCAACTCAATTATTGAAGTGTGGTAATTGTGGGCATAGAACATATAAGTATCAGACTAGAACATATGCAAAATATATTGCAAAATTTTTTTTGTTTTAAAGGGGTTAGCTAGATGGCCCTGGAGTCAGGAGGACTTTATTTCAAATCATGTGTGACCCTGGGCAAATTGCATGATTTCTCCAAAAAAGAAATGGGAGAAAAAGGCTGGTTAAATGCATATATGGAGAGAATGGGAGGAAAGGATACATTTAGTAATGAAGGTAATGTAAAAGAAAATGGTTTAACAGAAAAGAATTGAACAGATTAGATTGTAGTTGAGAAATTGTATTCTGCTTCTCAAGATAATTTCTCTTAGGAACACAGGCCGTCTTCCAATGTTGGTAGATTATATGAATCATGGAACTGCTGTAAAAGTTAAGTTGTGAGAAATGAGAAATAAGCATTAAGTGTCTGCTGTGTGCTAAGCTCAATAGATAATCATTTCTTTTTGACACTGTAGTTTACTCCTAACCACTGAGCATCTCTCCACTGCCCTTTGGCTATATAGTAGATATGACTCGAATTATACAGGAGATATATTGTTTGTATCAGAGAAATACAGAATTAGAAAAGGAGATAGACCAGTTACAGAATCTTAAGAACCTTGAGGGAACCTATTCCAACTAGTACTTTGACAAAAATTTTCTACATCTGATCACTTACCCTTGTATTGAGCATTTTCATATCCCTGTATAAATAGTGCATTATACTTTTGATCTCTAATTGTTAAGTTTCTCCTGATAACAATTCTCATTTTGCATCTGCCACTCATTGCTCCCAATTTTGCCAACTGTAAGTCAAACAGAACAAGTGTGAACCTTTTCCCATGAGAAAGCCATATGAATATTGACAGTGATGTACCTAAGACTTCTCAAGTTGTCTTTCTTGCTTCTTCATTTTCCATGGGTTTAATTATTTTTTTAATGTAGTTAACTCCCAGATCTACATTTTCATCCCTAATCTCTCCTAAATTGTACTTATCATTTTGGACATTTCAAAATGGATGTCCCATAACAACTCAAATAAAACATGTTCTAAAAGGAATTCTGTTACTTTATCCCCAAACCCAGCCCTGTTCTGAATTTCCCAATTTCTGTCAAGGGCAAAATTTAATAATTTTATGTCCCAGTTATTTTTAACTCCTCACTCTTCTACATGTGCATTCAGTTGAATTTTACTTATACTTCCACATCCTTTGCATATTTCTCTAACCCAAATGACGACCACTCATAACAGTTCCTCAAAATGTCCTCTGGATGTTTGCAGTATCTCTAATTTCTATCTCTAACTCCAAGCAGCTGCCAAAGTCAGCTTAGGCACAGATCTGACCCAGGTTGCTTTAACAACAAATCCAGGATCTTTCCATCCTGCCATGGTATTTCACAAGAATGTTAGCTGAGGTTCTCTTTAAAAAGATTATAGAATCATTCCTGGAAAGGGTCTTAGTGGTCATCATATCTAACCCCCCCCTCCATTTTAAAGATGAGGAAGGTGAAACTTTGATTATGACTTGCCCATCAACAAACATCTGAATGTCAGAAGCAGGTCTTCCTGAAGTGTTAATAGACTGAATCAATCATCCTTATTAAAACATTCAAAATCCTAAAAATTAAAGGTGAGATTAATAAAACAGTGCAAGAAAACCATTGAATTAAATAAAACTAAAAATTGGTTTTATGAAACAATAAAATTGATTCTTGATTAATGTGATTTTTATAGAAGAAAATCACTAATATTAAAAATGAAAAGGATGAATATACCACTAACAAAATCAAAGCAATAAATTATTTTGCACAATTGTATGCCAATAAATTTTTTTTAGGTATGCCAATAAATTTTACAATTTAAATAAAATGGACAAATATTTGCAAAAATATAAACTGCCTAGATAAACAGAAGAGGAAATAGAATGTATAACTAAACATTTTCAGAAGAAAAATTGAACTAGGGGCGGCTGTGGCTCAGTGGATAAAGCACCATCCCTGGAGTCAGGAGTACCTGGGTTCAAATTCCACCTCAGACACTTAATAATTACCTAGCTGTGTGGCCTTGGGCAAGCCACTTAACCCCATTGCCTAGCAAAAACCTAAAAAAAAAAATTGAACTAAGAAAAGGCATCAGGACTAGATGTATTTGCAGGCAAATTCTCCCATTTAAGGATCATCTAATTTCAATTTTAAATAAACTATTTGGAATACTAGGCAAAGTAGTCCTACCAAACTCTATTAATGAAATATGGTACTGTCTGATAACCTTAAAAAAGGAAGAATAAAAACAAAATTATAGATCAATTTCATTAATGAATACGGATATAAAAATCCTAAATAAAGTACTAGCCAGGAAATAACTATATCACTAAGATTATACATTGTGACCAAGTTGAATTTATATAAAAAATGCAGGAATGGTTTAATATAAGGATCACTATTCACATAATTGATTATAGCAATAACAACAGAAATAAAAATATGTGATTTTATCGATAAATGTAGGAGAGGATTTTGATAAAAATACAATTCTTATTCCCATTAAAAATATCTGAAAGCACAGGTATAAATGGATTTATCTTTAAAATACTAAGAAGTTGAGGTGGCTAGGTGGTGCAGTGGATAAAGCACCGGTCCTGGAGTCAGGAGTACCTGAGTTCAAATACAGCCACAATTACCTAGCTGTGTGGCCTTGGGCAAGCCACTTAACCCCATTTGCCTTGCAAAAACCTAAAAAATATATATAAAATAAAATGCTAAGAAGTATCTACCGAGACCTATCAACAAACATTATTTGTTATCAAGAGTGAAACAAGTATACCCATTGTTATCAATATTATTCAGTATTGTATTGGAAATCCTATCAATAGCAATAAGATAAGAAAAATAAACTGGAATCAGAATGAGCACAGAGGAAATAATCTTTTTGCAGATGATATGATATACTTGGGAAATCCCAAAAATCAACTGAAAAGTTAGTTGAAATAATTTTAGCAAACTAGCAGGATATAAAATAAACCCACAAAATCAGCAGCATTTTGGGGCGGCTAGGTGGAGTAGTGGATAAAGTGTCTGCTGTGTCCTTGGAGTCAGGAGGACCCGGGTTCAAATCTGGTCTCAGACACTTAATAATGACCTAGCTGTGTGGCCTTGGGCAAGCCACTTATTTGCCTTGCAAAAACCTAAAAAAAAAAAATAAAAATCAACAGCATTTTTATATATCATCAAAAAATAGTACAAGAAGAGATAGTAACAGATACTCCATTTAAAATAATAAGTAAACAGCATAAAATATTTGGGAGTATACCTGCCAAAACAAACACAGGAACAATATGATTATTTTTTTTTATTGTTTTAGGTTTTTTGCAAGGTGATGGGGTCAAGTGGCTTGCCCAAGACTACACAGCTAGGTCATTATTAAATATCTGAGGCCGGATTTGAACTCGGGTCCTCCTGACTCTAGGGCCAGTGGTGCTCCACCACTGCACCACCTAGCTGCCCCACAATATGATTATAAAACACTATACAAAGTCAGATTTAAATAATTGGAGGAACATTAAATGTCATCCCGATTAAATTACCAAAAATTATTTTACTGTTAGAAAAAATAATAAAATTGATATGGAAGAAGAAAAGGTCAAGATTATTAAAGAAACTAGTGAAAAAAATGTAAAGGAAGGAGGTTTAGCCATGCCAGACCTAAAATTGTAAGGCAATAATGGTCAGAATTATCTAGCTAAGAAAAAGAAAAGTGGAACAAATTAGACATACCATACACAATAGCAAATGATTACAGTAATCTTGTGTTTGACAAATGTAAGGATTTAAACTTTTGGGATAAGAATTTATTATTTGGTAAAAATTGTTGGGACAACTGGAAAACAGTCTGGCAGGAACTGGACATAGACCAATATCTTACATCATCTACCACAATAAGATCAAAATCGACACATGACCTAGATATAATGGGAGATCTCACTAGAAAATTGAATAATATGGGACATATTTATCTACCAAAAGTGGATAGGCAAATAATTTATGAATTAATAAGAATTTGAACTTTGTGAGGTATAAAACATAATTTCAGTTACATTAAATTGAAAAGGTGTTGTACAAATAAAATCAATATAGCTAAGATCAGAAGGAAAATATGAAAAAAATTTTAGATAGTTCTCAGATAAAGTTCTCATCTCAAATGAAGAATGTCAAATTTAAAAGAATATGAATCATTTCTCAATTGATAAATGGTCAAAGGATATGAGATGGCAGTTTTTCAATGAAGAAATCAAAACTGTAGTCATAGAAAAAATGCTCTAAATCATCACCGATTAGAAGAATAGAAATTAAAACAACAAAATTTTGAGTTATCATTTTGTACCTCTCAGATTGGCTAAAATGATAGAAGGGGAAATGATACATTTTTGGAGGGTATATGGAAAAATTGAAACACTAATTCACTGTTGATGAAACTAAACTGTTCCAACAATTTTGAAGAACAATTTGAAATTATGTCCAAAGAGTTACAAACCTGTGTATACACGTTAATCCAGCATTGCCATTATCAGGTCTATTTTCCAACATGATTAGGGAAAGAGTAAAAGAACTCATATATACCAAAATATTTATAGCAGTTCTTTTGGTGATGATAAAGAACTGGAAATTGAGGGTATTCTGTCAATTGGAAAATGGCTAAACAAGTTGTGGCACATGATTGTGATGAAATATCCTATGATACAAGAAATGATGAACTGGTTGATTTTAGAATATGGAAAGATTTGCATGAGATAAAAGTCAAAATAACAGAATCAAGAGAACTTTGCATTCATTACCAATATTGTTCTGCAAACAAGTGTGAGTGACTTGTCATTTTGAATATTATAAATACCCAGATCAGCTACAATGATCTTTAAAGAAAGCTGCTATCCACTGCCAGAGAAAGAACTGAGATGTGTAGTTATGGCACTTATATATACAACAGAGAACAAAAGAAAAAAAAACAATTTGGAAGCACAGAAAAATTGAGTAGCTTTGAAAACAATATGTGGTAATTATTACATAATTTTTTTAAAGTTAACAGCATAAATTGGAAATCCATGGCTTTATACTGAATCTCCTATGTTCTCTTGTGTACATGGAAATGTTCTTTTTCTTTATGTAAATTCAAAATGAACAAAAAGTTTTAAAAAAGAATCCTGGCTCTAGAATTCATCTTTTTTGGGGGTAGAGGTAGTAGTAATGGTGGTGATTACATTTAATTTTTATTTTATTTTTTCTCAATTACAGGTAAACAAAAATTTTTAATATTCTTTTTTAAAAATTTTGAGTTCCAATTCTTTGCCTTCTTCCTTTAGCACTGCTATCCTTGAGAAGCTAAGCAGTTTGATACAGATTATATATATGAGATCATTTCCATATTATCCATATAGATTATATATGTAGAAATATGTATATATATTATCTTTTTTTTTGAAGTGGCACAGAGTTGTTTTATTTCAATACACACAGAATGCAAAAGGAGACATCTGATGCCCATTTGTGCAAGTGACAGGGGAGAAAGGCAAACAAAGAAACAAACCCTCCTGATGAGAGGTCTCTCCCAGCAGCACTAAGGATGTACTGGTAAAGTCCTCTCTGGCAGGGAGACTGAGGGTTATGGGCTTCCCCATTTGGGTGAGTGGCCTGACCTTGGCTGAGGAGGGTTGGGGCTCATAAAGGTCACTATCAAGGGCATTGCTCAGTTCACACACACAATAGGCCTAAATGTGTGACTATTGTGAGCTATGAAAATGTAAACTCAAAAATAGACCAACAAATCAGGAACAAAGGCATAAAAATCATCAATGGCTTCTGTAAGGCATCAGGGGCTGTTGGTTCAGCCCTTAACAAACTGGGCTGGCACAGTGGCTGACATTTTGGGATTCCCCAGAAAACCAAACACTCAGAATAATAATACGAAACCAGCAGCCTCAAGTCAAGGACTCAAAAAAACTCTTTTTTTTGGTAGTATTTCATATAAAACATGAAAATCAAGGTTTTTTTTTACTTCTTTTAAAAAAGTGAGTATTTTTACTTCTTTTAAAAAAGTGAGTATTTTTAGATATATATATATATATATATATATATATATATATATACTTCTCTATTTCTTTAAAAAAAAAAGACAAGGGCATTCAATAATATTTCAGGAGTCTCCCCCCATGCTCTGACCGACTGTCCTGGGCAAGTACATTAAGGCAAAGGCTCTTGGGCTTCTCTGCCTTGGCAACCGGTGCAGCCTAGGTCAGTGATACGCCTCTCCCTCATGATGACCGACCCATCTTCCATGCCAAAGTAGACTCTTTCAGCCATGTTGATAAAGAGATCTGTGTCCACAACACCTGGTATCATTTTGATGGCCGTGTTCACTCAACTCCATTTGTGGACTCGGTCAAACTTCCAATCCAGCAGAAAGTTGCCATTGTCCGGCACCACAGGACTCGCCTTGCGTTCATCCATTCGTAGCTCAGCCACTCCGCCGAACCTCCAGGACAGGGCCCTGGACACCGGGACATAGGCCATGGGGATGACTTCAATGGGAATGCTCTTCGCCCAGTGGTCGCCAAGGTTTTTTGAATCCTTCCTATAATCAGCAATAACAATGAAACATTTGGCATAGCCGGCTACATTCTTCTCCTGAGTCAGACAGCCTCCACCACCTTTGATGAGATTGAGGTCAGCATCTACTTCATCAGCACCATCAATAGCAAGATCGAGCTCTGGGTGTCGGTCCAGGTCACTTAGGAGTAAGCCATTCTGAAGAATGAGCTGCCGGGCCGGAAAGGACGTGGGAATGCAGACAAAGTTCAGGTTTTCTTGTTTCACTCTTTCAGCTATCCTCTGTATGGCGTGGACAATGGTAGAGCCGCTGCCAATGCCCAGCACTTGCTTATTCTTCACGTGGTTCTCCACGGCCATACGGCCCTCCAGCCGCTTGGCTTCCTCTGTCCTGGACACGGCAGGCGTGGGGGGCACGGGGGGTGTGGGCGGCACGGGGGGCGCGGGGCCGGGGCTGGCACAACTCCATCGCCAGCGGCCGAGGGCTCGCGCTGGGGCGGCAGCACGTGCGGCTTTCCCGCGCGCCAGCTGCCCCCGCCCCCCCTGTATATTACCTTTTAGTGAGGTTATTGGACTTTAAGTGTCTTATCCAGGTCACACAGTAAGTGTCTGAAGCAGGATTTGAACTCTTGATTTTGGGGCTAGTGCTTTATCCACTGTGCCACTAGCTACCCCCCATATTAGCCTTATTGCAAAAGAAAAATATAAAGTAAATAATAAAGTAAAAAAAAAAGATGTTTCAATCTACATTCAAACTATCAGTTTATCTGAAGATCAAAAACACTTTTCATAAGTTCTTTTGAATTGTCTTGAACATATTGCTGAGAATAGCTAAATTATTCACTATTAATCATTGTACAATATTGCTATTACTGTGTATAATGGTTTCCTGGTTCTGCTCATTTCACTTTTCATCAGGTTATAAAAGATTTCCTCAGGTTGAAAGCATCTTATCATTTCTCTTAGAACAGTAATATCTCATTAACATGCCCAAAACTTGTTTAGCCATTCTTTAACTGATGATCATTCTCTCAATTTCCAATTTTTTTGCCATCAGAAAAAAAAGAACTATGATAAATATTTTTATACATAAAGGTCCTTTTTTATTTCTTTGATCTGTTTGGGGTCCAGATCTAGTGGTAGTATTGCTGGGTATGTAGTTTTTATAGCCTTTTGGGAATAGTTCCAAGGAGTTCTCCAGATCAAATTACTACTTCACCAACAATTTATTGGTGTTTCTATTTTTCAGCATTCCATCAAGCATTTGTTATTTTTCTCTTTTCTCTTTTATTCAATCTGATGGTTGTAAAATGATAACTCAAAGTTGTTTTAGTTTGCATTTCTCTCATCAATAGTGGCTGCATTTATTTCATAGAACAATAGATAACTTTGACTTATTCTGATAACTACATGTTAATATCCTTTGACAATTTATCAATTGGGTATGACTCATTATTCTTTTAAAATTTATTCATTTTTCTGGGCGGCTAGGTGGTTCAGTGGAACACTGACCCTGGAGTCAGGAGGACCTGAGTTCAAATCCAGCCTCAGATACTTAATAATTACCTAGTGGTGTGGCCTTGGGCAGGCCACTTAATCCCATTTGCCTTGCCAAAAACAACTAAAAAAAAGTATTCATTTTTCCAACTATATGCAAAGATAGTTTTCAACATTAATTTTTTGCAAGAATTTGAGTTCCAATCAGTGGAATAGACTAGGTGCAAAAGAGATAGCAGGAAATGATTATAGTCATCTGCTGTTTGATAAACCCAAAGAATCCAGCTTTTGTGATAAAAACTCTCTCTTCAATAAAAACTAGTGGGAAAATTGGAAGTTACTATGACAGAAACTTGGATTAGACCAACGCCTCACACCCTATACCAAAATAAGATCAAAATGTATATAGGAACTTCTGCTAAGATGGCGGAGAGAAGAACAGCATTGTTCTAAGTGCTTCTGGTCCCCTTTCAAAAATAACATGAAAGAAACCGCTTAATAAAAATTTAATTGACAAATCCCAGAAAGAGAAGTTAGGAGAAGAAAAACCTATCGACAAGGTCTGTCTCAGAGGACTGTGGGTAAACTAGGAGTGGAGACCAGAGGGTCAGTTCAGGGATGGCAGTGGGGTGAAGCCAGAGGACTGGCCTTAGCCACAAAGGCTAAGAGTGGCAGATCTGAGGACCAACTTTAGCCACAGAATCTTTGACTGGGGGAGAGGAGTGATGGGAGGGTGAGTTCCAGCACACAGAGTTTCAGAGCACTTTTGGAAAACGACCAGCTGGGCAAGGGACCTGAGCTCCATATTTTTGCCCCACCCCCTCAGGCTCAGGTGTGGGCAACAGAGTTCACTCCACTGAAAGTGAGATTAACTAACTCCCCCAGGACCCAGTGCATTGTTCAAGTTCAACTCAGACCCTGCTGCTGAGGGCCTCAAACACTCCATAGAAAGCAACCAGTGAAGCCTACTGGGAGGCCCTTGGAATTACTAAGCCAAGTGAACAAAGCCTCTAGGGTTTTCAAAAGCAAACCTCTTGAGAACCAGCCCCTCCCCCAACATAAGATCCTAGGAAAATGAAGAAAGGCCAGTGAAAAAGGGCCCATGGAGAAATACTTAGAAGAAATAGATTCTAACCAGAGAGATCTAGCACTTCTGAGGAGAATACAAATTAGTCTCCAGCTCAGAAAGACTTACATGAATAAATCAGGAAGGGGTTTAAAAACCAATTGGAAAAATTGGGGAAAAGAAACTCAAGAGAAAATTAACACATTGCAAAAGAAAATTAATATTTTGCAACAAGAAAACAAATCTTTGGAAAATACAGTTGGACAAATACAAAATGAGAATAATTCTCTCAGATCTTCAATTAGGCAAATGCAAAAAGAAATTCTCCATTGAGAATTCTCTCAAAACTACACTTGGGCAAATGGAAAACTCCTTCAAAAATAGAATTGACCAATTGGAAAAGGAGTTGCAAAAGGTAAATGAAGAAAATTCTTCTCTAAAAAAAAGAATGGAATCTGTGGAAATCAATGACTTCAAGAGACAACAAGATTCTGTTAAACAAAACCAAAAGATAAAAAAATAGAAGAAAATGTAAAATGCCTCATCAGCCAAACCACTGACCTCAAGCATATATCAAGAAGGGACAACCTGAGAATTACAGATCTTCCTGAAGAGGAAAAAAGCCTGAACTTAATATTATAGGATTTAATGATGGAAAATTGCCCTGATAGCGTGGAACTAGAGGGCAAAATAATTATTGAAAGAATACATTGATCCCCTCCTGAAAGAGATCCTAAAATGAAAACACCAAGGAATGTTGTGGCCAAATTCCAGAACTATCAGATAAAAGAGAAAATCCTGCAAATAGCCAAAAAGAAACAATTTAAATACCAAGGAGCCACAGTAAGGATTACACAGAACCTGACTACAGCAACATTAAGGGATTGAAGGGCCTGGAATGAGATATTCTGAAGAGCAAGGGAGCTTGGAATTCAGCCAAGAATCCATTATCCAGCAAAACTGAGCCTTCTCTTCCAGGGAAAAGGATGAACATTTAACAAAATGGGAGACTTCCAACATTTTCTGATGAAAAGAACAGAATTAAATAGAAAATTTGGACATTAAACAGGAGACTCAAGAGATACATGGAAAGGTTAAAAAAAGGGGTAAAGAAAAAAAACTGCTATCCAATAAGATGAAACTGGCTATATCCCCCACCTGGGAGAAAGATTCTCATAACTCTTGAGAACTATAAATCTATTAGAGAGAATATACTTAAGAAGTGATGGACACTCATGACTTATCCATGAGACTGTTATCCAATAAGATGAAACTGGATATATCCCTACCTGGGAGGAAGACCCTAATAACTCTTGAGAATTGTAACTCTATTAGAGAGAATATAATTAGCCAGAAGTGATGGACACTTATGACTTTTCTGTGACTCAGACAGAATGATTTAAAAACAATATCTCCTTAAAAAGGGGGACAGTAAGGAGATGGGAGGAGGGAGGAGATTGAATGAGGTAAATCTCATTGCATTAAGAGGTACAAAGAAACCTATTGTAATAGAGGTTAAGAAGGGAGGAGCTGAGAACCACATGAATCTTCCTCTCATCAGACTTGGCTTAAAGTTAACTTGCACAAACACTCAAATAAGTTAAGAAATTTGTCTTACCTTTCAAGTATTAAAAGGGGAAAAGTGGGGGGACAGTGAAGGGGAGGGGGAGAAAAAGGGAGCTAACAGAAGGAAGGGAATGAAGAAGGGGAAAGGGGAAAGAAAGGGGAGGAGGGTTGATATAGGGGAGCAAACACACTGAAGGTGGTAGTATTCAGAAACAAAATACTGGGGAATATGGATAAAGGGAAGAAAGGGGAAAAATACAAATAAAGGGAAGATAGCATGGAGGACAATAAAGAGTTAGTAATTATAATTTTGAATATGGATGAGATGAACTCTCCCTTAAAATTTAAGCGAATAGCAGACTGGATTAAAAACCAGAATCTTACAATATGCTATTTATAAGAACATTTGAAGCAGAGAGATACATATAGAGTAAAGGTAAAAGGTGGAGCAAAGCATATTTTGCTTCAGCTGAAGTGAAAAAAGCAGGGTTAGCAATCCTTAACTCAGTCAAAGCAGCTGCAAAAATAGATAACATTAAAAGAGATAAGGAAGGAAACTATATCTTCCTCAAAGGTACCATAGACAATAAAGTAATTTCAATACTAAATATGTATGCACTCAATGGAGAAGTAGAAAGAGCTACAGGAAGACATAGACAGCAAAACTCTTCTAGTGGGATACATCAACTCACGCTCTCAGATTTAGATAAATCTAAAATAAAATAAACAAGAAGGAAGTAAAGGAGGTAAATAGATTGTTAGAAAACCTATATGATAGACTTATGGAGGAAATTGAGTGGGGATAGAAAGAAATATACTTTTTTTTCCTGTAGTACATGGCAGTTACAAAAAAATGGACCATATACTAGGGCATTAAAAACTTAATGATAAACTGCAGAAAGGCAGAAATAGTAAATTCATTGTTCTCAGATCATAATGCAATAAAAATCATATGCAATATGGGGCCAGGGCCATATAGACCAAGAACTAATTGGAAACTGAATAACTTAATTTTAAAGAATGAGTAAATCAAACAACAAACTATAGAAAGAATTAAATATTTTATCCTTGATAATGACAATAATGAAACAACATACCAAAACCTATGAGATTCACTCAAAGCAGCTGTGCTTACATGAATAAATTAGAGAAAGAGGAAATCAATGAACTAAATATGCAACTAAAAAATTGGAGAAAGAACAAATTTAAAACCCCTATTTAAATGCCAAATTGGAAATTCTAAAAATTAAAGGAGAAATTAATAAAATCGAAAGCAAAAAAAAACCTAATGAACTAATAAATAAAACCAAGAGTTGGTTTTATGTAAAAAACCAAGAAAATTGATAAACCTCTGGTCAGTTTGATTAAAAAAAAAAAGAAAGAAGAAAACCAAACTGCTAGTATCATAAATGAAAGGGGTGAACTCACCACCAATGAGGAGGAAATTAAAGTAATAATTCAGAATTATTTTCCCCAACTCTATGCCAATAAATTCAATAATTTAAATGGAATGGACAAATACGTACAAAAATATAAGTTGGCCAGGTCAAATGGACAGGAGATTAAATACCTAAACAACCCTATCTCAGAAAAAGAAATTCAACAAGCCATCATGGAACTCCCTAAGAAAAAATTTCCAGGGCCTGATGGATTCACAAGTGAATTCTACCAAACCTTTAATTCTACCAAACACCTGGTTCCAATTCTATATAAACTCTTTAGAAAAATACGTGAAGGCAGAACTCTGCCTAACTCTTTCTAGGACACCAATATGGTGTTGATACCTAAACCAGGAAGAGTTAAAACAGAGAAAGAAAACTATAGACTTATCTCCCTGCTAAATATAGATGCAAAAATCTTAAATAAAATCTTAGCAAAATGATTAAAGCAAGTTATCACTAGGATAATACATTATGACCAAGTAGGATTTATCCCAGGAATGCAGGGTTGGTTCAATATTAAGAAAACTGTTAGCATAATTAATTATATCAACAACAAACCTATCAGAAATTATATGATTATATCAATAGATACTGAAAAAGCTTTTGAAACAATTGTAAGTAAATTCATATGGAGAAAAAATGGATACCAGATTTAGACATAAAAGACAATATTATAAACAAAATAGGAGATCAAGAAATAGTTTACCTGTCTGATCTATGGAAAGGGAAGCAGTTTATGACCAAAGAAGAGATGGAGAACATCATTAAAAAAATTAGGGGGGTGGCTAGGTGGTGCAGTGAATAGAGCATTGCCTTGAAAAAAATCTAAAAAAAAAATTAGGTGATTTTGACTACATTAAATTAAAAGGCTTTTTCATAGACAAAACCTCTGTAACCAAGATCAAAAGAAATGTAGTAAATTGGGAAACAATTTTTACAACTAGTTCTGACAAGGGACTCATTTTTTTTTGCAAGGCAAATGGGGTTAAGTGGCTTGCCCAAGGCCACACAGCTAGGTAATTAAGTGTCTGAGACCAGATTTGAACCCAGGTACTCCTGACTCCAGGGCTGGTGCTTTATCCACCTGCGCCACCTAGCCACCCCTCAAGGAACTCATTTCTAAAACATTTAGAGATCTGAATCAAATTTATAAAAAAACAAGCCATTTCCCCAACTGATCAAGGGATATGCAGAGGCAATTTACAGATGAGGAAATCAAAGTGATCCATAATCATATGAAAAATTGCTCTAAATCATTATTTATTAGAGAAATGCAAATTAAAACATCTCTGAGGTACCACCTTACACCTCTCAGACTGGCCAATATGACAAGAAAGGACAATGACCAGTGCTGAAAAAGATAATCGGAAATCTGGAATATTACATTGTTGGTGGATATATTGTCGGTGGAGCTGTGAACTCATCCAACCTTTCTGGAGAGCAATTTTGAATTATGCCCAAAGGGCAATAAAAAAGTGAATACCCTTTGATTCAGCAATACCATTACTAGTTCTATACCCTGAAGAGATCATGAAAAGGGATACAAACATCATTGTACAAAAATATTCATAGCAGCTCTGTGGTGCAAAGAATTGGAAATTGAGTGAATGTTCATCAGTTGGGGAATTACTGAACAAATTGTGGTATATGTACATTATAGAACACTTTTTTGTTCTATCAGAAACCAGGAGGGACAGGAATTCAGAGAAGCCTGGAAGGATTTGCATGAACTGATGCTGAGATGAGCAGAATCAGAAGAACCATAGCAGCAACATGGGGTTGTTGATCAACCTTAATAGACTTTCTCATTCCATCAGTGCAACAATCAGGGACAATTTTGGGGTATCTGTGATGGAGGATACCATCTGTATCCAGAGAAGTAATTGTGGAGGTTGAACAAAGACCAAAGACTATTATCTTTAATTTTTTTTAAAAAATCATTATCTTATTATGTAATTTTGCTATTTCTTTCATTTTTTCCTTAAGGATATGATATCTTTCTCAACACATTCAATTAAGATCAGTGTATAGCATGGAAACAATGTAAAGACCAACAAGACTGCCTTCTGTGGGGTAGAGGTAGGGAAGCAAGATTAGGGGGAAAATTGTAAAATTCAAAAATAATAAATAAATTTATAATTAAAAATTTTTGAGTTCCACATTTTTCTCCCTCCCTTTTCTCTCCCCCTCACTTTGTCAGTAATCTGATATAGGTTATGTGTGTGTGTGTATGTGTGTGTGTGTGTTTGTGTATGTTAAACATATTTCTTTATTAATCATGTTATAAAAGGAGAATCAGAACAAAAGGGAGAAAGATCCTAAGAAGGGAAAAAAACAAAACATAAAACAATTTTAAAAAATTGAAAATACTGTGCTTTGGTTTTCATTCAGACTCCATAGTTCTTTCTGAAGTACATTTTTTCCCTCTCTCTCACTATTTTTTTTTTTGCAAGGCAATGAGGTTAAGTGGCTTGTCCAAGGCCACACAGCTAGGTAATTATTAAGTGTCGGAGGTTGAATTTGAACTGACTCCAGGGGCAGTACTCTATCCACTGCGCCACCTAGCCGCCCCTTCATAGTTCTTTCTCTGGATGTGGATGGTACTTTCCACAAGTCTTTAATCAGTGACTGCTGAGAAGTGGTAAGTGTATCATGGTTTATCATCACACAATGTTGCTATTAATGTGTACAATGTTTTCCTTGTTCTGCTTACTTCACAAATCATCAGTAGGATTCTGTCACCTCGTCCTAAGGATTTTTTCTTAGGTTGATGGATTCTTCAATTTAGTTTTCTAAAATAGGGTTATTTAGATATTCTGTTTCTTCTGCAATTCTGAGAAATTTTACATTTTTGTAAATATTTATCACTTCACTTGGATTGGCAGATTTATTGGCTTATTATTGGTCAAATTAGCTCCCATCAATTGCTTTAATTTCATCTCCATTGGTGGTAAAATCACTTTTTTAATTTTTTACATATGTAAGTTAGATTTCCTCTCTCTCTCTCTCTCTCTCTCTCTTTTTGGCAAGGTAAATGGGTTAAGTGGCTTGCCCAAGGCCACACACTTAGGCAATTATTAAGTAGCTGAGGCCAGATTTGAGCTCAGGTCTTCCTGACTCTGGGGCCAATGTTCTATCCACTGCACCACCTAGCTGTCCCTTGGATTTCTTCTCTAAAAAATTTTTAATTAACCAATGTTTTATCCATTTTATATTTAATTTCATAAATGCAACTCTTCATTTTCTTATTAGGTCAATGGTTTCTTACTTTCAATTTTATTAAATTCTTCATTGATTTTCAGGATTTCCAATTTAGTATTTAAATAAGGAATTTTAATTTATTCTTTTTCTAATTTTTTTTAGTAACATGGCCAATTCAATGATCTTCCATTTCTCTATTTTATTAAGACAAGCATTTAGAGATATAAATTTTCCTTTAAGTATTGCTTTGACTGCATGTCATATATTGTTAGTGTGTTATTGTTGTAATTCTCTAATGAAATTATTGATGGTTTCTATGATATATTCTTTGATTCATTCATTTGTTATGATTGAATTATTTTATTTTCAGTTACTTTTCTTTTTAGTAATATTTTTTACCTCATTACATGTTAAGACAATTTTTTTAGCATTCATTTTTAAAAGGTTTTGAGTTTCAAATTTTTCTCCCTCTCTCCCTCCCATTCCCTCCTCTTAAAATTTAGACAATTTGATACAGGTTATATATGTGCTAACATGTAAAACATATTACCATATTAGACACAGTCGTGAAAGAAGAAACAGGACAAAGGGGAAAAAATGGGAAAAAGAATAAAATAAGTGAAAAAATGATCCAATATGCTTTCAAAGTTCATAAGCTCTTTATCAGATTGTGGATTGCATTTTCCTTTGTGAGTCCTTTGTACTTGTGTCTTGCTTGGATCATTGTGTTGCTGAGAACTGATTAATTCATAGTTGATCAACACATAATATCGCTGATACTGTGTGCAATGTTTTCTTGGTTTTGCTTATTTCACTTTGCATCAGTTTGTACAAGCCTCTCCAGGTTTTTCTGGAAATTACTTTTCATTATTTCTTATTGCACAATATTATTTCATTAAAATCATATGCCAAAAAAATAAATAAAAAATCATATGCCATAGTTTGTGTAGCTATTTCCCAATTGATGGACATCCCCTCAATTTTCAATATTTTGACATCATGAAAAGGGTTGCTGTAAATTTTTTTTAAATGTCCTTTTCCTTTTTTAAAATGATCTCTTTGGTGGGGTGGCTAGGTGGCGCAGTGGATAAAGCACCGGCCCTGGAGTCAGGAGTGCCTGGGCTCAAATCCAGTCTCAGACACTTAATAATTACCTATCCGTGTGGCCTTGGGCAAGCCACTTAACCCCATTTGCCTTGCAAAAATCTAAAAAAATAAAAAATAAAAAAAATTAAATGATCTCTTTGAAATATAATAGTGATATTGCTGGATTAAAGGGTATGCACAATTTGTTTGTCCTTTGGCTATAGTTCCAAACTGCTCTCTAGAATGGTTGGATCAGTGCACAACTCCATCAATAATGCCAATTTTCCCACACCCTCTCCAACATTTATCATTTTCTTTTTTTTAGTTATATTAGTCAATTTGATAGGTGTGAGGTAGTATATTTCTCTAATCAAAATTCTTGATTTAGATTATTTCTTCATATGACCATTGATAGCTTTGATTTCTCTATCTGAAATGCCTTTTTATAGCTGACCATTTATCAATTGGGAAATGGCATGTATTCTTTTTTTTTTTAGGGCTTTTCTTTTTTTTTGCAAGGCAAATGGGGTTAAGTGGCTTGCCCAAGGCCACACGGCTAGGTAATTATTAAGTGTCTGAGGCTGGATTTGAACTAAGGTACTCCTGACTCCAGGGCCAGTGCTCTGTCCACTGAGCCACCTAGCCACTCCATGAATTGACATGCATTCTTATAAATTTGACTCAGTCTCAAAATATTTTAGAAATGAGCTCTTTATTAGAGATACTTGCTGTAAGAATGTTTCCCAGTTTTCTACTTTCCTTCTAATCTTGGTTGGGTTGGTTTAGTTTTGTGCAAAAGTGTTTTAATTTAATATAATCAAAATGATCTATTTAATATAATCAAATTTATTTTTATATTTAATTTTATAGATTTATTTTATATTTAATTATATGTATATTTTAAATTATATATTTAATTTAATATATTTATTTTATATTTAATTTATTTTTAATGTTTTAATTTATATAATTTAATATTACTTATTTTATATCTAATAAAATTTATTATTAATTTTATATAATAAAAATTATCTATTTTATATTTTATCACAGTCTCTTTCTCTTATTTGGTCATTCCCTTTCCCACAGATCTGACAGGTAGACTATTCCTTTTTCTTCTAATTTGCCTTTGTTGTCATTCTTTATGTCTAAATAATGCAACCATTTTGACCTTATCTTGTGGTGGGACATATTGGTCTATACCTAGTTTATTTATTATTGTTTTCCAGTTTTTCCAGTAGTTTTTGTGAAATAGTGAATTCTTATCCCCAAAGCTGGTATTTTTGGATTTATCAAAAACTAAGTTATGATGGTCAATTATTACTGTCTCTTATACATCTAATCTGATACACTTATCCACCCTTATATTTCTTAGCACAAGAATAGTTTTGGTGATTACTACTTTATAATATAATTTGAGATCTGATACTGCTAGACTACCTCCCTTTGCATTTTTTTCATTAATTCCCAAGATGTTCTTGCCCTTTTGTACTTCCAGATGAATTTTGTTATTTTTTCTAGCTTTATCAATTAAGTTTTTGATAATACGATTGGTATTACACTGAAGTAAATTAAATTAGGCAGAATTATCATTTTTATTATATTGTCTTGGCCTACTCATGAGCAATTTATATTTTCCCAACTATTTAGATCTGATTGTATGTAATGATTTATAAGTGTGTTCAAATAATTCTTTGGTTTGTCTGGGAAGGTAGACTTCCAAATATTTTATATTCTTTAACAGTTTTTTAAATGGAATTTCTCTTTCTGTCTCTTGATGTTGGACTTTGTTGTTCATATAAAGAAATGTTAAAGATTTATGTGGCTTTATCTTATGTCTTAAAATTTTGTTAAAGTTGTTCATTATTTCAAGTAGTTTTTTAGTTGATTCTTGAGATTTCTCTAATATATATTATTTCATCTGAAAAGAATGATAGATTTGTTTCCTCCTTTTGATTTCTTTTTCTTGTCTTATTGCTATAGCTAATGTTTCTATGTCTACATTGAATAATAATGGTGATAATGGGCATCCCTGTTTCATCCCTATTATTAGGAGGGCTTCGAGCTTATTCCTATGTTAATGCTTGCTAGTGATTTTAGATGGACACTGCTTCTCATTCCAAGGAATATTCCCTTTAATGCCCTATTTATTGTTTTTGGTACCTAGCCAAAGTGTGTAATCTTTGTGTTTGCACCAATATTGTTAGGGAAATTGGTCTATGATTTTCTTTCTCTATTTTAGCTTTTCCTGGTTTAGACATCAGCATGATATTTGTGTCCTAGAAGCTTGGTAGGATTTCTTCTTTGCCTATTTTTCCAATGCTTTATGTAGTTTTGGAATTAATTGTTCTTTAAATGTTTGGTAGAATTTATTTGTGAACCCTTCAGCTCTGGAGATTCTAATTAATTTTTAATCTATATCCCCATGACTCTTTCTTCAATATAATATTAGTTGCATTATAGTCTGAGAAAGATGCATATAATACTTCTGCTTTTCCACAATTGGTTGGGAAGTTTTTCATGCCTTAAATACATGGTCAATTTTTGTGAAGGTGAGAAAAGCTACATTTCTTTCTAGTTTCATTTCAGTTTCTATCATATCTAACTTTTATAAGATTCTATTCATCTCTTTGTCTTCCTATTGTTTATTTTATGGTTAGATTTATCTAGATCTATTAGAAGAATGTTGAAGTCTCCTACTAGGTATAGTTTTTCTATTTCTTTTTCTAAAATTGAACTTTTCCTTTAAGAATCTGGATACTCGGGGGGCAGCTAGGTGGTGCAGTGGAAAAAGCACCGGCCCTGGAGTCAGGAGTACCTGGGTTCAAATCTGATCTCAGACACTTAATAATTACCTAACTGTGTGGCCTTGGGCAAGCCACTTAACCCCATTTGCCTTGCAAAAAAAACTAAAAACAAAACAAAAAAACCCCCAAAGAATCTGGATACTCAAGATGGCTGCATGAAGGCAGCATTTCCCAGGAACTCCTTCCTCCAACCTCCAAAAAAAAAAAACAAAAAAATGTTGGCTCTAGTCAAAATTTAGAGGGGCGGAACTCAGAGAAAGACTGAGTGATACATTTTCCCAGTCCAAGATAACTTAGAAGTTCTGGGGTTGGAGAAAAAAAGCCATGTCAGCAGCCCAGCCCAGCCCAGAGATCACCTGTAATAGCTTGAAGGGTCGGGGAGAGAACTCTGCAGCACCTGGGTGAGTGTGGAGTGAGGAGCACTGGCCACAGAATCTGAAGGGAGAATCGGGAGAAAGCAACTTGCACCCCCAGTGATGATAAGGGAAGTCTGCAGAAATTTCTCTGCTCTCCCTTGCAGTAGGACTCTGCTGTTGCCTACATTCAGACCCAAGTTGCATTTTGGGCTTCCATACTAAGATAGCTGGATCCCTCCTTATAGCCCCAGGGCATAGGGAAGTAAGGGGGCCATCTACGTATCAAAGCACAGGTAAGAGAGCATAAGACCTTGGAGGAATAAAGGTCCCAGTGGGATGTCCCCCAAAAAAAGAACAAAACCCAAAGCCATGGAAGTGCTGTCTTGGGCTGAGGAAATGAGTAAACAACAGAAAAAGAAGAATCTGACCATAGAGAATTAATTTAGTCATATGGAAGATCAAAACACATACTTAGATGATGACAAAATCAGAGCTTCCATATCCAAAACCTCCAAGAAAAATAGAAAATGGGCTCAGACTATGGAGGAGCTCAAAAAAGACTTTGAAAAGCAATTAAGGGAGATGGAGGAAAAATTGGGAGAAGAAATGAGAGCAATGCAGAAAAATCATGAAAACCAAATCAAAAGCCTGCTGAAAGATATATACAAAAAATACTAAAGAAAATAATATGTTAAAAACCAGTTTAAGCCAAATTGGAAAAAAGCAGAACAAAAGGCAAATGAGGAGAAGAATGCCTTAAAAAGCAGGATTGTCCAGCTGGAAAAGGAGATAAAAAAAACTCTCTGAAGAAAATAACTCCTTCAAATGCAGAATGGAACTAAAGGAAACTGATGACTTTGCAAGAAATCAGGAAGAAATAAAACTCTTCCCAAAAAAAAGCCAAAAATTAGAAGAAAATGTGAAATATCTCACTGGAAAAACAACTGACCTCAAAAACAGATCCAGAAGAAATAATTTAAGTGATGACCAGGAGAAGAGCCTAGACTTCACTTTTCAAAAAATAATACAGCAAAATTGCCCTGAGATTCTAGAAACAGAGGGTAAAATAGAAATCGAGAGAATTCACCAGTCACCTCCTGGAAGAGATCCCAAAAGAAAAACTTCCAGGCATGTTATAGTCAAATTGCCAAACTCCCAAATCAAAGAGAAAATTCTAAAAGCTGTCAGAAGCAAGCAATTCAACTACTGAGGCGTCCGGATTACACAGGATCTGGCAGCATCTACATTAAGGGCTCAGAGGGATTGGAATATGATATTCCAGGAGGCAAAAGATCTTGGTTTACAAATGAGAATCAACTCCTCAGCAAAACTGAACATCCTCTTTCAGGGGAAAAGATGAACTTTCAATGAAACAGGGGACTTTCAAACTTTTCTATTAAAACAACCAATACTGAACAGAAGGATTGATCTCCAAGTACAGGACTCTGGTGAACCATAGAGGGAGTGGAAGAGAAGGACTAACTATGAGGAACTTAATGATATTGAACTGTTTGTATTCCTGCATGGGAAGAAGTTATTGATAACTCATATAAACTTTCTCATTTATAAGAGCTGTTAGAAGGAGACATAGGAAGGAGCAGAATATAATGGTATAACATAGTAAAAAATGGAGTCAAGATGGCGACAAGAGGGGATCCAGTCTTAGGAGCTCTCTGATAAAATTCATCAGCTAAGGACTCTAACTAAACTTTTGAGAGACAGAACCCACAAAGGGACCCAGTGAAGCAGTTCTCCTACTCAAGGTAACCTGGAAAAGAGCAGAAAGGCTCTGCTCCCCGGGTCGAAGGAGCAGCCTCACAGAGGGGTGGCCCACCAGAGCCAAAGAACTTCAGCCTCCCGGAGGCAGCCCCAGGTTACTGGGAGCCGCGGCTCACAGCAGCGGGGGAATCTCCTGAGCTGCACCCTGGGGAGCACCGGGCACAAAGTGGGGGAACAGCGGGGGACCTCTGTCAGAGCGAGCACTTGGAGCCCAGCCCTCGGGGCACACAGGGAGCAGCTTGGTCTTTCTGCAGCCCAGAGCCAGAAACAGAAGCAGGTGGAGCTGTAAGCAGGAGCTCCCAGGGCATGAGCCCATTGAGCTGAGGGAGGGGAGTGAAGAGAAACTGTGAGCTCTGTGCTCTGCCCCTGGAACAGGACTCTGGGGCTCTGACCACATTTAGATCCTGATCACAGTCTAGGCCCCCCATAGAACAGCAGCCCCCCCCCCCCACCTCAGCCCTGTGGCAGAGGCGGGTGCTTATGGTCATTCACAGAACCAGAGGGAGGACAGAGCCTCACACACTGAGACCCTTGTGGGAGTGTCCCAAAAGCTCAGGAAGCACCCCCAAACCAGGCCCAGGCTGGGAAAATGAGCAAGCAGAGAAACAAAAGGAAGACTATTGAGAAATATTTTGTAAATGAGCCCAAGAAGGATGAAAATACTCAGTCTGAAGATGAGGAAGCACAAGCTCCGGCATCTGAAGACTCCAAGAAAAACAGAAATTGGGCTCAGGCTATGACAGAGCTCAAAAAAAGACTTTGAAAATCAAATGAGGGAGTTGGAAGAAAAACTGGGAAAAGAAAGGACAGAGATGCAGGAAAAACATGAAAATGAAGTCAGCAGCTTAGTGAAGGAAATCCAAAAAAATGCTGAAGAAAACAGCATGCTAAAAACCAGCTTAGGTCAAATGGATAAAACAGTTCAAAAAATTATTGAGGAGAAGAATGCTTTAAAAAGCAAAATTGGCCAGATGGAAAAAGAGATAAGAAAACTCTCTGAGGAGAACAAATCCTTCAGACAAAGAATAGAATTCAGGGAGATTGATGAATTTACCAGAAATCAGGAATCAATACTTCAAAACCAAAAAAATGAAAAATTAGAAGGAAATGTGAAATATCTCATTGAAAAAACAACTGATATGGAAAACAGACTTAGGAAAGATAAATTATTGGAATACCTGAAAGTCATGATCTGGAAAAGAGCCTTGACATCATTTTCAAAGAATTACTGCAGGAAAATTGCCCTGATATTCTAGAAGCAGAGGGCAAAATATAAATGGAGAGAATCCACTGATCCCCCCGAAAAAGAAATCCCAAAAAACCAACCCTTAGGAATATTATAGCCAAGTTCCCGAACTCCCAAGTCAAAGAGAAAATATTACAAGCAGCCAGAAGGACACAGTTCAAATATCGTGGAGCTGCAGTCAGGATCACACAGAACTTAGCAGCAATTACATTGGAAGCACGTAGGGCTTGGAATACAATATACTGGAAGGCAAAAGAGCTTAGAATGCAGCCAAGAATGAGCTACCCTGCAAGGCTGAATGTCCTCTTCCGGGGAAAAAGATGGACTTTCAATGAACCAGGGGAATTTCAGATGTTCCTTTTGGAATGGCCAGAGCTGAACAGAAGGTTTGATCTTCAGATACAGGACTCAGATGAAGCATGGAGATTGGAGGAAAGGGGGGAAATATGAGGGACTTAATGAGGATGAACTGCATGTATTCCTGCATAGAAAAATGACACTGATAATACTCATATGAACCTTCTCAGTTAATAGAGCAGGTAGAAGGAGCTTTTACAGTTGAAGCACAGGAGGAAGCTGAATTCGAAGATAAAATATGGTGTAAAAATGGAGTCAATAGAAAAAAAGGGAAATGTAATGGGAGAAAGAAAAAAGGAGAGGGGGAATAGGCCAAGATATTTCATATAATAAGTTTTTTTCTTTATTACAATGAACTATTGCAATGATATGGAAGGGGGGAGACAAGGGGGAATGAGGGAACCTTTGATCTCATCAGAGATGGCTAGGAGAGGAAACAGCAAATAGACTCAATGGGGTATAGACATCTGGAGTAAGAAGGAGGGGGGAGCAGAGGGAAGGGGTGGGGTGAATAAAGGAGGCGAGGATGGACCATGGGGGGAGAGTGGCCAGATATAACACATTTTCTTTCTTACTTCTTGCAAGGGGCTGGGATTGGAAGGCCTGCCCAGGACCACAGGGCCAGGTGGATTCTGGGCCTAAGGGGTGGTATGGGGGCTCAGGGCCTCTTGGCCCCAGGACCAGGGATCTGTCTGCTGCGCCACTCAGTGACCCTACAGCAGAGTCAGAGTGAAAGGAGAGAGAAAATAGAGTACATGGTAGTGGAGAAATAAGAAAGGAGGGAGTTGCGATCAGCAATGGCAATGGTGGAAAAATATGGAAATAACTTTGGTGATGGACTTATCATAAAGAATGAGATCCACCCATGACAGAGTTGTTGGTGTTGGAACAAAGACTCAAGCACATTTTTTGTTATTATTATTTGGGGGAGGGTGCAGGGCAAATGGGGCTGGGTGGCCTGCCTGGGGCCACATAGTGGGGTGATCTTAGGGTGTCTGGGGCCGGATTTGGACCCAGGTACTCCTGTCTCAAGGGCCAATGCTCTGTCTGCCACCCAGCCACCCCTACTATTATTACTATTTTATTTTATTTTGGGTCTTTTTTTCTTTTTTTTTTGGTTTTTGCAGGGCAGTGGGGATCTGGTGCCTTGCATGTCACACGGCTGGGTGATTGTTGGGTTTACGAGGCTGGATATGGACTTGGGTGCTTGTGGCTCCAGGGCTGGTGCTTCATCCATTGTGCCACCTGTCCATACCTACAATTATTACTATTATTTTTTTTTATTTTAATTTTTTTCTCTCCCCTTTACTTTTTTTTGCCCAAGCAAGTCTATCTATATTCATGGGGGAGGAGGGGTATTTTGTTTACTTGTAAACAAGAATATTTTATTAATGTAAAAAAAACATTTGTACAAAATGAGAATAAAAATAAATTAAAAAAAACAAAAACAAAAAAATGGAGTCAATGGGCAATAAAGGAAAGTACTGGGAGGAAGGAAAAGGAGATGAAGAAGAAGCTAAGAAATTTCACATAGGGGCAGCTAGGTGGCGCAGTGGATAAAGCACTGGCCCTGGAGTCAGGAGTACCTGGGTTCAAATCTGGTCTCAAACACTTAACAGTTACCTAGCTGTGTGGCCTTGGGCAAGCCACTTAACCCCATTTGCCTTGCAAAAAAAAAAAAACCCTGAAAAAACAAAAAAGAAATTTCACATAAGAGTCAAGAAAAAGCTTTTTCCATGAAGTAAAAAGGGGGAAGGCAAGGGGGAATGAGTGAGCCTTAATTCTCATCAGAAATGGCTCAGAGAGGAAATAACATATACACTTTATAGGGTGAGGAAATCTATCTTACCCTAGAGAAAAATGAGAAGAAAGGGATCAGATAAGGGGGAATGGGGGGACAGAAGTGGGGAATAGGTAACAGAAGAGAGGAAAGATAGAGGGAGAGGGTACTCAGATTCAACACATTTTTGGCCAGGATGAAAGGAGAGAGAGAGAATAGAATAAATGAGAGTGAGGAGAAATAGAGTGGAGGTACAGCTAGTATTAGCAACTGTGGGAAAAATATTGAAGCAACTTCTCTGGTGGACTTATGATAAAGAAAGCAACTCACCCCAGAGACAGAGCCATTGGAATCTGAACACAGACTGAAGTACAATTTTTTTCTCTCTCTCTAATCTTCAGGTTTCTCATCTTCTGGGGGGGTTATGTTTACTTTTATGTTTACTCTTATAACACATTCTATTTACATCAACGTATGACATGGAAACAATGTAGAGACTATCAGACAGCCTTCTATGGGGGGGGGAGAGGGAAGGGAGGGGGAGAAAATTGTAGAATTCAGAATTTTGCCAAAAATGATGGGTACATATTACTATTGTGTATAATTAACTGGAAAACAAATAAAATGTTAAAATTTAAAAAAAGGAATTTGAATGCTAACTCTTTTTTGTAGTAGCAAAGAATTGGAAATTGTGGAGTGCATCAATGGGGGAATGGCTGAATAAGTTATGGTATATAAATGTTATGGAGTACTATTCTATAAGAAACCATGAATGGTTGGACTCTAGAGAAGCATAGAAAGAATCACAGGAACTGATGCTGAGCAAAGGGAGCAGAACTAAGAAAACATTGTACACATTAAACAACAACATCGTGAGTTGATCAACTTTGAGGGATGCAGTTCCTCTCAGAAATTCAGAAAGCTAGAACAACCCTGGGAGACATATTATGGACAATGGCATTCACATCCAGAAGAATAAAGAACCTCCAAATCCCACAGAATCTGAATGAACACTTTTTAAAAATTTCTTTTATATTTTTCCTTCCTATCCCATGGATTTCTTTCTTTTTCCTTAGTCCTAATTCCTCATACATAAAATGACTAATATGTAAACATTTTAAACACAAATGTATATGTATAATGTTCACTAGATTCTTCGCCACTGAGGGGGATGGAGAAGGGAGGAGAGAAGAAAATTGTGTAACTTATAAATATGCAAGTGGATGAATGTTGAAAAACTTTCATAATATGTAATTGGAAAAAATAAATATCAATCAAGATTAGAAAAAAAGAATTTGGATACTAGTGAGAAGAACCAAGACAATATTATACACATTAACAACAATATTGTAAGATGATCATCTATGATGGTTGCAGTTCCTCAGCAGTTCAGATATCAAGGACAGTCCTGAGAGACCTGCTATGGGCAATGCTATCCACATCTAGAGGGAAAACTATGGAGTCTGAATACAGAGCAAAGCATATTTTGTTCACTTTTAAAAGAATTTCTTTTATGTTTTTCCTTTCTTTCTCATAGTCTTATTCTCTCTCCTTAGTTCTAATTCTTCTTTCACAATATGTCTAATATGGAACTATGTTAATAAGGATTGTACATGTAAAACTTTTACCATGTTATTTGCTGCCATGGGGAGTAGGGAGGGAAGAGGGTGTTAGAAAAATGTGGAACTCATAAATTTGCAAATGAATGACTGTTGAAAAACTACCTTTGCATGTAATTGGAAAAATAAAATAAAATTTCAATTAAAAAAAAGAGTTTGGATGCTACATCATTTGGTGTATATATTTCTTATAGATATTACTTCATTGTCTATGGTATATTTTTAGCAAAATATAATTTGTCTGTTTATCTCTTTTAATTAAGTCTACTTTTGCTTTTCTTTTTTCTGAGACCATGTTTGTTAACCCTGTTTTTTTTTTCACATCAACGAAGCATAATAGATTCTGCTCCAGTTTCTTATTTTTAACTCTGTCTCTCTGTGTTTCAAAATTTTTGGTAAACAATCTTATGTTGGATTCTGGTTTCTAATCAATTCTGCTAAGTGCTTCTGTTTTATGGTTGAGTTTAGTCCTTTCACATTCATGGTTTTGTTTACTATGTATTTCCCTCCATCTTATTTTTTGTTGTTTACTGTTCTCTCTCTCTCTCTCTCTCTCTCTCTCTCTCTCTCTCTCTCTCTCTCTCTCTCCCTCCCTCCCTCCCCCCACCCCCTCTACATTTTTATCTTATCTCTCCTCTGTTTTGCTTCTGAATACTACATCTCTTAATCCACCCTCCCTTTTATCATTCGTTCTCATTTTATCTCATCTCCCTCCTGTCCTACTCTCTGGTTGGTAAAATAGATTTCTATACCAAACTAAGTGAATGTTATTCCCTCTTTGACCAATTCCAATGAGAACAAGGTTCAAACATAGCACCCCGCCCCAGTCTCCACCTCCATTGAAAAGGCTTTTCCTGCATGAAATTTTTATGTGAGATCAGTTTCCACAGTCTTCCTCTCCCTCCTCCCAATGTATTCCTCTTTCTCATCTCAATTTTTTAAAAACCATCCTATCAAAGCCAACTCACATCTATACTCTTTGCCTATGTATATTCCATCCAACTGCTGTAATAATGGTAATATTTTTAGGAGAATCAAGGATCATCTTCCCATTAGGGAATACAAATATTTTAATCTTATTGTTGTCCTTAAAATTTCTCCTTCATGTTTTCCTTTTTTTAATGCTTCTCTTGAATCCTGTATTTGAATAATAGATTTTCTATTTTTTGTCTTTTTCAGGAATGCTTGAAAGCCCTCTATTTCATTAAATATCTTCCCCCCCCCAAGGATTATATTCAATTTTATTGAATAGGTTATTCTTGGTTGTAATCCTAGCTCCTCTATCTTCTGAAATATTATATTCTAAGCCCTCTGATCCTTTAATGTTGAAACTTCTAAATTTTGAGTGATCCTATTGCTCTACAGGTTTTGAATGGTTTGTTTCTAAATACTTGCAATAATTTCTCCTTGACCTGGGAGCACTGGAATTTATTATGATATTTCTGGGTGTTTTCATTTTGGAATCTCTTTCAGAAGGTAATCAGCATATTCTTCTTTTTTTTTTTAGGTTTTTTTTTGGGGGGGGGTAAGGCAAACGGGGTTAAGTGGCTTGCCCAAGGCCACATAGCTAGGTAATTATTAAGTGTCTGAGACCGGATTTGAATCCAGGTACTCCTGACTCCAGAGCAGGTGCTTTATCCACTAGGACACCTAGCTGCCCCAAGCATATTTTTTTAAGGTTTATTTTTAACCCTCTGGTTTTAGAATATCAGGGATGTTTTCCTTGAAAATTTCTTGATTTTGATGCTCTTTTCTGGTCATGATTTCAGGTAGTTCAATAATTCTTAAATTATCTCTTTGTCAGCTATTTTCCAAGTCAATGTTTTTCAGATGAGATATTTCACATTTTCTTTTCTTTTTTTCATTCCTACCTTTTGTTTTGTTTTGTTTTGTTTCCTGGTGTCTTATGTAGTGGTGAGCTTCCACTTGCCCAAAACTAATTTTAAGGAATGATATTTTTTTCAGTAAGCTTTTTCTCCTGCTTTTTTTCCACTTGACCAATTCTGTTATTTAAGGTATTCTCTTCAAGAGTGGATTTTTGCTCCTCTTTTATTATTTGGTGAATTCTGTTTTTTAAGGTATTATTTTCTTCAATATTTTTGTGCCTCTTTTAACAAGTTATTGATTCTCTTATCATAATTTTCTTCCATCTTCATTTTCTTTTCCAATTTTTCTTCTACCTTTCTTATTTTATTTATTTATTTATTTGTTTGTTTGTTTAAGGCAATGGGGTTTTGAGTAACTTGCTCAAGGTCACACAGTTAGGCAATTATTAAGTGGCTGAGGCCAGATTTGAGCTCAGGTCTTCTTGACTCCAGGACTGGTGCTCTATCCATTGCACCACCTAGCTGCCCCCTTATTTGATTTTCAAAATCCTTTTGGAGCTCTACTAGGAATTTTTGTTGGACTTACACCTAATTTTTTTTAGACTTTGCTTATAGCTGCTTTAACATCATTGTCTTCTAACTTGTTATGATCAATTTCTATTTTTTTTTGTTTCCTCACTTCTTCCAGCCTATTATTATATTACTTTTAACTTTATGTTGAAATTGGGCTTTACTTCTGGGGTGGAGGGCACATTATCCCATGCTTCAGATCTTTCATGCTGTTGTTTTTCTACCTAGCTGGGGCGGGGGGGGGGGGGTGTCTTTATATTTTTCAATGCTTCCAAGATGGTATGATCTAAGAAGAGGTATGGTCAGTGTTCTCCTAGACTATGCTATGGTCTTTATCCAGGAAGGAATATTGTTCCCCTACAGATACTAATGCTAGAATTCCTGAATTGCGACCATTTCCTTCTCTTTCCTGTAGACACAATTGCTAGTGCTCCCCTTTGATTAAAATTGCATAGGAATGTGGAATGTAAGATCTAAGGTGAATGTGATTAAATGTGATATGGAACGATTAAACATCAACATCTTAGCTGATAGTAAAATTAAACAGATGGGAATGGATGAGTTTAATTCAGATGATCAGCAAGAATCTCTTAGAAGAGATGAAGTAGCCCTCATTATCAGTAAAGGGGTGAGAAAATCAGTACTGGAGTATAATCTAAAAATTTATCAAGTGATATTTGTTCAAACCTAAAGGAAACCATTCAACATCACAATAATACAAGTCTATGTGCCAATCACTGATGCCAAATAAGCCAAAGTTGATCACTTGTATGAAGATCTATAATTTCTTCTAGAAATGACACACAAAAAAAGGATATCACATTCATCAAAGTAAATGGAATGCAAAAGTAGGAAATCAAAAGATATTTTGAAATAACAGTCAAATTTGACTTTTGAATACAAAATGAAGTAGAGCTGAGACTGTTAGAGTTTTGTAATGATAAGTTTCTGGTTATAGAAAACATTCTTTTTCAATAACCCAGAAGACAACCTTTTCACATGGATATCACCAGATGGTCAATATTGAATCAGATTGATTAAATATTTTGCAACCAATAATGAAGAAGTTCTATACAGTCAGTTTAAACAAGACCTGGGACTGACTGCTTCGATCATGCATCTCTTATTGCAAAATTTAGCCTTAAAGGAAGACTGTAGAGGCATGACCTAAATAACATCCCTTATGAATATTAAGTGAAAGTGTTGAATAGATTTAAAGAATTAGACATGGTATACAGAATGCCTGAAGAACTATGGATAGAGGTTTTTCAATACTATCCTGGAAGCAGCAACAAAAACCATTCCAAAAGATGGAGTAGAAAGCAAAATGACAGTCTGATGATGTTTTGCAAAAGGTGAGGACAGAAAGAAAGGGAAAGGAAAAAAGGAAAAGCCAATTGAATGCAGAATTCCAGAGAATTGCAAGGAGAGATAAGGTTTTCTTAACTGAGCAATGCAAAGAGAAGAAAACTGTAGAATGGGAAAGAGAAAAGATCTCTTCAAGAAAATTGGAGACATCAAGGCAATGTTTCTTGCAAAAATGGGCATGATAAGAGACAAAAATGATAGGGATTCAACAGAAGCAAAAGAGATTAAGAAGAGATCTAGATAAGAAAATATATATAAGAACTATTTAAGAAAGATCTGAATATTACTGATAACTATGATGGTATATTTGCTGATCTAAAGCCAGACATCATGGAGAAAGAAGTTAAATAGGTTTTAGAAATCACTGTTAACAATAAAGTTAGTAGAAGTGGAAACATTCCAGCTAAGCTATTTAATGCCTAAAAAAATGTTGTTAAAGTGCTGTATTCAATATGCCAGCAAATTTAGAAAACTGAATGGTGGACACCAGATTGGAAAAGATCAGTTTATGCGCTATCCTATGGAAGAACAATGCCAAGGAATGTTCAAATTACTGAACAGTTGCACCTATTTTAGATGCCATCAAGCTAGGGGCAGCAAGGTGGTGTAGTAGATAAAGCACTGGCCCTGGAGTCAGGAGTACCTGGGTTCAAATCTGGTCTCAGACACTTAATAATTACCCAGCTGTGTGGTTTTGAGCAAGCCACTTAACCCCGCCTTGCAATAACCTAAAAAAATATATACAAGCTAGGCTTTAGCAATAAGCCAACTAGAAGCTGGGAGAATGGACTTCAGAGGAGGAAGCTTAAGGCCTGATAGGGGTTTATTTTGGGTGAAGAAATCACCAGAATCTGACTCAGGAGGGCAAGAAAAGGCATAGATTTTAATTCACAGGTTGCTGCAAATGTTCCCAGGTTACTCAAAAAGTTCACATTAGATTCTTTAACAAGATAAAGAAAGTGAATTTTTAAGAACATAGTAAATTTAAGTAATGAAGCAACAGCTACAAGCTGGGCTGAAGAGAACAGCAAAGGCAGTTAAGAAAGGGGGGAAAAGGGAAAGGAAAAGGAAACAGTCATGAGACAGTGACTGGACCTAGATCACTATGAATCCAGCTGCATGGAACTGGGACCATATGGGTCCAGCATCAGAGAGCTGGGATAACATGGATCTAGCAGCATGGAGAAGAGGGTGGGAGAGTTTGGGGAATCATTCCTCCCAAAGGAAGGAGGACCATCAGGGTAAAAGCAGTAAGGAAGGGTAATGAGGGAGGAGAATTGGCTGATATTTGCAGAAGATAAGGGAAACAAAGACTAAAAATGAAGGCAGGAAACCACTGATACCTAGGTAGACAAGGAAGTTAAAGGAAGGAACAATCTAGACCTAACCCAGCATGAGAAGTTGAGCAGGAAGGAAAGGTATGAGAGAGAGAGAGAGAGAGAGAGAGAGAGAGAGAGAGAGAGAGAGAGAGAGAGTAACCACGAGGAGAATTTCACTCCCCAAGAGTCAACTTTTTCAAAGAGTTCAAGCCAGTAGGGGATAAGGGGGATAAGGCAAAGGGGTGTGAAGTTATTTGGGGGAATGATGCTTACCCAGAGTAGGTAGTCCTTCAAAGGAAGAGCAGTTATTAGGAAATAAGAAGTAAAGAAGGGCATAAAGGTGATAAAGGAGATAGGAGATCATGCTTCCCCACAGCAGGCTAGCTTCATAGCAAGACAAACAGCTCAACTGAGAAGTGAGCAAGCTTTAAAGAGGATGTAGGGAATTGTAGATGGAAGCAGATAGTTCAGAGAGCAGAGAATGAGATAATGAGAGATATAGTGATGAGGGGTGGCAGATCAAAGACTTAATCAGGAATCCTTGCCAGAAAGGGGCAAGGTACTTTATCAGAAGTTCATTGACCTCATCTTTTAGCTTAGAAGAGTAAGGTACATGATCAGTGTAGAAGGAAAAGAATAATTTCTCTTAACATTTCCCCTACTTCACTTCTGGGGTGGAGCTAAGGCGGTGAATCAAAGCTAGGAAGCTCCCCAAGCCTTTCCTGAAACAATTTTGAATGAAGCCTCTAAACAGATCCTAAAGCAACAGAACCCCCACCCCCCAAAAAAAAGAACAATTAAACAGCTGTTCAGCAAGATATCGTGGAAGCATTTTAGGAAAAGATCTGTAGTGTAGGTTAAAGGGTAGGGTAGGCTGGAGAGCTGGGAAATCAGTGAGATGCTTTTACCTACACCACAGCTAAGGTCCCAGCACAGCTCTGTCCCAGTTGGAATCTCTGAGGGTCCCAACTCCAGACTGGAGAGCAAGGTAGTGAGCCCTGGGAAGTTGGTGAGGCACTGGGCTATCCTAGCACAGGGAGCAAACTGAGAACTCAGGAAATGCCAGAGCAGAAAGATAGGGATCAGAACCTGATCCCCAGGGGGAAAAAAAGCTTATTCCATAGGACCAGAGCTCAACAGACAAAATGGTTAGAAAAACAAAAACTGCTAAACATTGATAGCTACTATTCTGATGGGGTGATAAAACATCTTCTGAGAAGAGTAAAGCAATGAAAAAATACTTATGTTTAAAGCCTCTAAGGGGTTGGTTGATGAACTAGTCTCAATTCCATTAACCAAAACCAAAAAGCTGAAAAAATAGGAGAAAATGTAAAGTACCTCTTAGGAAAAAAACAACCAATCTGTAAAATAGATCCAGAAGAGATAATTTACAAATTATTGGTCCATTTGAAAGCATGATCAGAAAAAAAAGATTGAACAATATCATGCAGAAAATTATTATGGAAAACTGTTCTAATATCCTAGAATAAGAAGCAAAAATAGCTTTTGAAAGAATCTATCAATCACCCTAGAAAGATAATAAAATAAAAATTCCATGGAATATTGTAGTCAAATTTCAGAATTCTCAGCTAAAGCAGTAAAAAAAGAAGAAAATTTAAATATCAAGGATTCACAGTTGAGATCATGCAGGATTTATCAGCTTTAACACTAAAAGATTGGAGGACCTGGAATACAATATTCAGGAGAGCAAAGGAGATTGGATTACAACCAAGAATCAACTACCCTAAAAAATTAAACATATTCTTTCAGGGGAAAACTTGGCTTTTTCAATGCAATAGAGGATTTTCATGCTTTCCTGATAAAAAGACAAGTACAGAAAATTTGATATGTTTGCCCTGATTGGTTCAGAGTGAGGGTCTTCCCTTTCATGATTGATTTTTTTTTTGACTATGCAAAAGAGGCTCTTCTTGATCATAGAGAAACCTTGAGGGTCTTACCCACCTGGTTTAGTTTAGTTTTGTATTTTTGGAAGTGTCTATTCTTGACTTCTTATCTCCCTTACCTAATCTTTATTATTGAATTGCCTCGGTCAAACTGTGAACTGGAAAAGACCTAGTTTTAAAAGACCAATATCTCCCACTGCATCCAGAGCCATCTCCAGTAGTCTTGATCTATAATCCTGAATTCAGATGGCTCCAGAGAAGTGAGGCTGGTGACTTTGTATTCTCTCACTCAATTTCAATTTCCTTGTATGCTATGGAATAACCTCCCTGATGTCATGATTTTCTTCCAAAATGAAAGACAATCATCATCATCAATCTGTGCTTTAGAGTGATCATTTTGGTGGCTGAATAGAGGATGGACTGGACTAGGGAAAGACTTGAAGCAGGCTATTGCAATAGTCCAGGTGTGAGGGGATGAAGGCCTATACCAGAATGATGGCAGAGCCAGAAGAGAGAAAAAGTCCTTTTGTAAGAGAGATATTGCAAAGGTGAAATCTATTGACCTTGGCAACACTGGATATGGAGGGTGGGGCTAGAGATAGTGAGAAATTCAGGATGATTCCTAGTATGAGTCTAGGGAACTTGGATGATGAGGCTGCCCACTACAGTAAAAGGGAAGGTTGGAGGTAGAGAGGGTTTAGTAGGAAGGATAATAAGAGTATTGGACTTCATTATATCTAATTTCCCCTCCAAATCTATGATCCTGTGATTTAAAGGAGTGACTGGGAACACATCAGTTTTTTTTTTCATTAGAAACTGATGGGACTATCTTTTTTAAACTGATATTTTATTTTATTTTTTCCAATTACATGTTATGAAAGTTTTTCAATAATCACCTACATGCATATGCATATTTATATTACATAATTTCCTTCCATCCTCTCTTTCCACCCCCCTCCCCTTAATGTTGAATAGTTTGGTGAACATTGTACATTTGTATTTAACATGTTTACAAATTAGTAATTATCTGTATGAGGAATTAGGACTAGGGGAAAATAAAGAAAACCATGACACAGGAAAGAAAAACATAAGAGAAATTTTTAAAAAGTGAACAGTGTTCATTCAAATTCTATAGGTTTTCTTTGTTTTGTTTTGTTTCCTCTGGATGTGGATAGCATTGTCCATAATAGGTCTTCCAGCTCTTTGGACTGCAGAGTGGAGCTGCATTCATCAAGGTTGGTCAACTCACAATGTTGCTGTTAATGTGTACAATATCTCTTGGTTCTGCTCCCTTCGCTTAGCATCCGTTACTATTATTTATTCCATGCTTCTCTAGAGTCTGACCATTGATGGTTTCTTATAGAATAAGAGTACTCCATAACATTCATATACTATAACTTTTTTAGCATTCCCCAATCGATGGGCAAGGGGATGCATACCATGAAGCAAAGAGTTCTGGACTAAGAGATTGATGAAGTTTAAAAATGTTTTGGGGTGTGGTCTAGTCTTGGGTTTGAATGTGTGACAAATTCATGAAAGGACAGGCTCTGACCCAAAAGTATTTAGGGACAAAAAAGTTTATTTACATACTATTGTGGAGGGAGAGATTAACAGCAATAGCAACTGCCATTAGGGAATAAGTAGTAAGGTATGAGGAAAGAGTGAACTTTTAAAGGTGCAGGAAGATGAAATAATTAGATATACATTGATGGGGACAGTAACTCAGAGAGCAGACACAAGATAAATAGGGATACGTAGATGGGGTCATGTTGTTTGTCCTTCCTTCTAGAAGAAGACCATGACCTCAGAGAGGTAAGACATGCATGTGAATCAGATTTGAGCGACGGGGTCCTACGCAAAGTCACCAGCCTCACTTTCTCCTCTAGAGTCATCTGGGTCCAGGGCCCAGATATGGGTGAGGAGATGGCCCTGGATATGAGGCAATTGTGGTTAAGTGACTTGCCTAGGGTCACACAGCTAGAGTCAGGTGTCTGGGGTGGGATTTGAACTCATGTCCTGCTGGTGCTCTATTCATTGTACCACCTAGCTGCCATAGTTGAGCAATATAATGCAAAGAAGAGATAATTGAAGACATGTCCATAAGGGAAACTAGCTCAAAGATTCAATCCTTTCTGGCTAGGGCAGGCAATCCATTGTATCTGGAGGCAGTCCTTGTCAGGAAGGGGCAAGGTACTTTACTAAAAAGTTTTTTAGGGGGTGGCTAGGTGGCATAGTGGATAAAGCACCAGCCCCGGAGTCAGGAGTACCTAGGTTCAAATCCGGTCTCAGACACTTAATAATTACCTAGCTGTGTGGCCTTGGCCAAGCCACTTAACCCCGTTTGCCTTGCAAAAACCTAAAAAAAAAAAGTTTTTTGACCTCAGCTCCATAGCTTGGTCAATGAGATGCAGTTCGGTGTTAATGTAAGCTCAGAGGTTAACTGTTTGACATGATCAGGGCAGAAGGAACATAGAATATATTTTTTCCTCTACTTATATCAATAAGGGGTTTCATGGTATTCCTCAGGAGCCAGAAGGAACTTTTAATTTCTGTGTCCTCCCTCTGTCGATTTCAAATTATCCTATTTGTAGTTTATTGATTATTGTTATTTGCATGTTGTTCCCCCCTTTAAACAGAGCTCCTTGAGAGGAGGAATTATTTAATTTTCATTGAATTAACCAGTTCTTAGCACATTGCCCCACACCTGGTAAATGTTTATGGATCTACATCTCTGCCATTCTGGCTGGGTGACTCTGGGTAAGTCACTTAACCTCCTTTCAACAAAATAATCACAACTCCGACTCCCTATCCTACTAACATCAACAATCAGCCTTGTCAGAATTGGACAAAGCATTTTGCTCCATTTGGCTTCACATTCCTCATCAGTAAAATGAAAAAATGTGACTGGAGGTACTGCTTTGTGATTAAAACTAGTGATACTTTATACATTTAACTGAGATCAATGTATACCATGGAACCAATGTAAAGACTAACAATGCCTTCTGTGGGGGTGGGGGAGGGAAGCAAGAATGGGGGGGATATTGTAAAACTCAAAATAAATAAAATCTTTCTTTTTTATTATTTTTTATTTTTTGCAAGGCAGTGGGGCTAAGTGGCTTACCCAAGACCCCACAGCTAGGTAATTATTAAGTGTCTGAGGCGGGATTTGAACTCAGGTACTCCTGACTCCAAGGCCAGTGCCACCCAGCCGCCCCCTAATAAAAATCTTTCTTGTATATGTGTGCAGGGCCCTGTTTTCTTAGGTATCTAAAAGTGTCAGTGAATGTTTTTGCTTTTTGTTCTGTTAAACTCACTCAAAAAACCAAATGTAGTTCAGCTGGGATCAATGTTTACCATGGAACCAATGTAAAGACTGACTTCTGTGGGGGGGTGGAGGAGGGAAGCAAGAATGGGGGAAAAATGTAAAACTCAAAATAAACAAAATCTTTCCTAAAAAAAAAGTTTGGTAAGGCACTAAATAAATAGTTTAATTTAGGTGGGGAAACAAAAACTGGAGATATTTTAGGTCGGTAGGCAGGCTGGACCTCGCTTCCTCCTCCCCTTTCCAAAAAGGACCCACCACAAGGAAGGGCTACCCCTGAGCGCCAGGGAGCGGCGGAACCTTTACGAGGCGGGCGCTTGTTTGCCGGGGGGACCGGAAAGAGCGGGAACACGGGCTGCGGCGATGCTGGGCGGCCGCGCGCTGAGGGTCCTGGGGGCTCGCGGCCCGGGGCCGACCGGGGCCCGGAGCACGGGCCGAGGCGCCGGACCTGGGGCCGCAGCGGAAGCGGCGGCGGGAGGTAGGTGGCGACCGCGCGCGCTCCCGCGCCTCGGGCACGCGCCTAGCCGGCGCTCAGGGCCGCCGAGAGGGCTGGATTGGGGTAAATGCGCAGGCGCGGGCGGGGAGCCGGGGGGAGGGAGGGGAAGGGGGAGAGGAATTCCAGGACTGAGCCCTGGGGCGGGGCCTGGAGTCTGGAACGTTCCAGTGACCTTGCGAGAGCCGGGAGAGGTCGCAGGCTGGCCCCAGGCTACCCTCCCAAAGTTATTTTCTCCCGCTTTTTTACCCTTAATTTTTTTTTTAATTAAAAAAACCCCATTATTTTCTTTTCTCCTCTTCCCTGTTTAAAAAAAGAAAAAAACCTCAAAACGCTTGTAATCACTATTCGTAGTCAAACAAGACAAATTACTCTATCAGTTGGGACCATCCCGCCGAGGGGGCCTCAGAGAGTAGAGAAGTCTGACCTCTGTAATGATGCGCTCTTTGCCTTGTTATGTTCATAAAAGTTATAGACAGATCTTTGCAGTGTCCTTTTAAAAATTTAATGATTTAATTATTCATTAATCATGCACCACAAAAGTTTAATTATTCATTAATTATTCATGCACCACAAATTTTAAATTAATTTTAATTATTCATTCATCACAAAAATTTCATCATTCATTCTAAATTCATCACAAAAAATTATTTAATTAACATTAATTATTCATCACAAAAAACCCCAAACCCCATTTCTTTGTACACTATGAAGCCATGAATCTCCATTTCACAGTTTACTTTTCAAAAAACTGTAATATTACACTTCATTTTCAAGGCTATCCTATTTTCTGTGCTTCCCTCAGTTTTTCTTTTGTTCTCAGCCTAAGGACTCTTTTTTTTTTTAAGGTTTTTTTCAAGGCAAAGGGGGTTAAGTGGCTTGCCCAAGGCCACACAGCTAGGTGTCTGAGGCTGGATTTGAACTCAGGTACTCCTGACTCCAGGGCCGGTGCTCTTTCCACTGTGCCACCTAGCTGCCCCTGCCCTGGACTCTTTATTTTTTCCCCCTCCTTCCCTCCCACCCTGGACTAGAGGGCTACCTTTGGATAAAGACGTGTTTTTGTGTATGTGTGTGTGTCTGTGTGTGTGTGTGTGTGTCTGTGTGTGTGTGTGTATCTACATATTTATAAAACCATATATTCATGCTTCTATGATCATTTTTTTACCTGGAAGCAGATAGCATCTTTCATCATAGATCCTTTGCAATTGATTTGAATATTAATAATACTCAAAATGACTTTCTTGTTTTTAGAACAATATTGCTGTTACTGTATACACACTTTTTTTTGGTTCTGCTCATTTCACTCTTTATTTCATGCAAGTCTTTCCATCTTTTTCTAAAATCAACCAGTTTATTGTTTCTTATAGCACATTTCATCATAATCATGTACCACAACTTGTTTAGTCATTCCTCATTTGATGGTCTTCCCCCTCAATTTCCAGGGTTTTTTTTTTACCACTACAAAGAAGGTTGCTATAAATATATTAGAACATATAAATTCTTTTCCTTTTTCCTCTAGTCACTTCAAGAAATAGGCCTGATAGTAGTGTTGTTGGGTCAAAGGATGGATTTACACAGTTTTATAACTCCTTGGGCATAATTCTAGACTGCTCTCCAACAATTCAGTTATCCCAATAGTGTCCCAATTTTTCCACATCCTCTCCAACATTTGTCATTTCCCCTTCTGTTATTTTAACCAATGTGATGGATGTAAGATGATATCTCAAAGTTGTTTTAATGTACATTTCTCTAATCAATACTCATTTAGAGCATTTTTTTCTATGACTATATATAGTTTTGATTTCTTCATCTAAAAATTGCCTTCATCAAAAAATACCTTTGACCATTTATCAGTTGGGGAATAACTCATATTAAAAATTTGATAAAGTTTTCTAGAAGTGTTTTATGTCTTCTCAGGTGTCCCAACTTAATTCATTTCTTGTTGCCCAATCATATCTATTTATATTCATAAATGATTTATCCTATTCTTAGACCATTATTTGATCAGCCATTCCTCAGTTCAGTGACCACTCCATTTCTTTGCTATTATAAATAAAATATTACAATTTTCATTTAAAAATAAGTCTAGTCATTGATTATTGGTGTCTCAATGATTTGAGTGATAGGGGAGGCAAATGAAAAGGCAAAAATAGTCATTGTACTAAGGAATTATATTCTTCTTTTTTTTAGGTTTTTGCAAGGCAAATGGGGTTAAGTGGCTTGCCCAAGGCCACACAGCTAGGTAATTATTAAGTGTCTGAGACCAGATTTGAACCCAGATACTCCTGACTCCAAGGCCGGTGCTTTAGCCACCTAGCCACCCCGGAATTATATTCTTCTTTAGTTACTTTTATCTCTCAACACCTCCTCCATCAGTTAAAAAACAACTCTACCCATAAACCCTTGTAACAAATATGGATAGTCAAAGCAAACAAATTTTCCCATTGGCATTACCCAAAAACTAAATATCTCATTCTGCAACCTAAGTCTATCATTTCTTTGCTAAGTGGTTGATAGCATACTTTATCATTGGTCTTTTGTGATCTTGGTCATTGCATTGATCAAAATTCTTATGTCACTCAAAATTGTCTTTACAGTATTGTTATGTGAGTTATTCTCTTTTCTTTTCTCATGCTTCTCCAAGATTCTCTCATTTTATCAGTTCTTATGGCACAATAGTATTTCATAGCCTTAATATACCATAATTTATTAAACCATTTCTTAGCTGATGGGTACCTCCTTAGTTTCCAGTTCTTTGCTACAATGAAAAGAACTGCTATTAAGTATTTTTGTACATGTGGATACTTTTGATCCCTTTGGGGTACAGACATAGAAGTAATATTGCTAGTTCTAAGAATATGAAAAGTTAGTGTATTTAAGGATGTAATACTATATTGCTTTCCAGAATAGATAACCAATTTGTTGCTTTATCTACAGGGCATGTTTTCCTTCAGTTTCTCCAACAGTTGTCATTTTCCTTTTTTTTGATGGTCTTATGAGCCAGATTTTTTTAAGGTTTGGGATTTACCAAATTCAATACAAGGAAATATGTGGTATACAGCAAGACTAGCTTTAATGTGTAAAGCAAGTAAAGTAAGCTAGCTTTATTGTGGTAATATATTTCTAATGGGTTGGGGCCCTGGGTTGAATAGGTTACCCCTCAATTAAGAACTCTCCTAAGGAGGAATTGATGGGTATTAGCATTTAATGATGCTTGCTGGACTCTGATACCTATTTAATATCCATGCAGTTCAACTTGAGTTCTGCCCCTTTTGGGGTAGAAGTAGGTTAGCCAAGTCAGCTTCTCTTTATGTATGTTTGTGGAGTTCTTAATTTCTAGGCTTGTGAATTTTCTAATTTTTCTCTTAACTGTAAATTTTTGTGTAGAGGAAACATTGGGGAAATCCTTTTTCCACCAGCAGTTGGTGGTTGACCACCGGGGGGAGTTTTAATTCCTTCCAGATGCCTGATGGTTCGATGACCAGGGAGTGGGAAGTTAAAGCCATCATCAACAACAGCTGGTTCTTTTCCTGCTTAATTTCTTGCCACATTTTTAGCTTATTTGCAGAGGCCATTGGGGGTCTAGGCCAGGAAACATTTTAAAATATCTCTGGAGGGGCAGCTAGGTGGTGCAGTGGATAGAGCACTGGCCATTGCCTAGCTCTGTGACCTTGGGCAAGTCACTTAACCCCATTGCCTTAAATAAATAAAACTTTTTAAAAAAGGATCATTAAAATATCTCTGGAGACCAGAGACCAGCAAAGCTTTTCTTCAGAACCTCAGGGAATCTCAGGATCCATGAAGCCACCCTGAATATAATTCATTTTTAATAAGGGAGATGCCCTCACCATAATTTCAGCCACAGAAATAACCTAGTGTGTCTGTTGATTTTGATTTCAGCAGGACCAGCCTGGGGGCGGAGTAAAGACAGAAAGACCAGCCTTCCAGATTTTGCTGGTCAGGGAGACAGCCTTCAAATCACCTTAAAAGCACAACCTGATGGGCATGATCTCAGGGTGGGCAGGATTGGCCCAGCTAAGAGTGTAAGCCTCAAGCAATCTGTTTTAGATTGAGTTCCTTAATAGATTTTGTTAACTGGGGTTTTATTTTCCTTAAGGGTTTCTTCATTTAGTAGGGTGGGGAGGCTACTTGGTTCATTATAGCTTAGGTATGAAGTAGCTACTCAGCTCTTTTTTGTAGTGATAAAGAATTGGAAACCGAAAGGATGCCTTTCTAAGATAATTGCATGTTATTTTCCTTCACTCTCTTGACTGACTTGTTTGCTGATGTTCCATCTCCCATTTCTTTGTATTGAATGTGACTGTACCTGCAATTCACTCCCTCCACACCTTTCTTACCAGACCTTTCTCAGGTGCTGGTCACAGTGGACTTTATTACTCCTTCCTCTCCTTTTCTCCACAATTGCTAGAATACTCCTACTAAAATCAATTTGTTTTTATTTTGCATTTGTTTTAATGTATTTGTTTTCTTCAGTAAAGCTGAAGTTCCTCAAGAGTTTCTTTTTTTCATAGTATACTCAGTTATTCACATAAAATATATTTAAAAATTAATTCATTTAAAAAATTTAAAATTTTAATTTCCCTCTCTTTTTCCCACTCGTTGAGATGGCATGCAGTGTGATACCCATTAGTATACACTGTTTTTGACACATAGTAGACACATAAATAAATGCTCATAGAATGATTGAATGAAATAATGTACCCTTTCTTCTGGGAGAAAAATTAATAGAGATAATGTGAAGTTGGCTATTCTGGTAATTTCCAAGAGAGGTTTATCATAGTAACATCAGTTTAGAGCTAGAAGGGATTTTGGAGGTCATCTAGTCCAGCTCTCTCATTTAATAGATAAGGAAACTGAGACTTACAGGTGACATGGTAAATGGATAGTTATGATTTTGGGAGTCAGGAAGACCTGAGTTCAAATTCTACCTTAGATACTTACTAGTTAAGTAATCCAGGCCAAGTGACTTAAATTAGACCACTTCTCTGTGCCTCAGGTTCCTCATATGTAAAAAAAGGTTGGGCTTTCCATGACTTCTAAAATCCTTTCTGTCTCTAATTATATAATCTTAGAAGAAATGATTTGCCTGAGGTCACACAGTCTTTTTTGTGGCAGAATATGGACTAGAACTTTTGTTGTACCTACCTACTTCTGACCCAGTCATTTTTTCAATACACTGACTATTTTCCCTTACCCCCCCCCCCCCATGAGACCTTTCAGTTCACTCTTGGGAGTTGAGCCATAATTATTTATTCCCTGGCCTTTGGTTTTAAAATTGGAACTGACCTCATTTGAAGATATTTCTGAGTCTAGCTGCATATGTATATGATCTGACATGACCACAAATAACTTTAATACAAGGCAATCTGGGAAGGTAAGAGAATTATAAATAAAATGTCAAGGAAATCTCAGATAGGATAGATGCTGTTATGATGTGTTCATTTTCATAGTGTGTTTGGAGATTTGGAGGGGGTCTGTTTTTGGAGATCAAGAAATCACTGTCTTCTAATGCATTGTTGGTGGAGTTGTGAACTGATTCAACCATCCTAGAGAACAATTTGGAACTATCACCAAAGGGCTATAGAACTGTGCATATTCTTTTATCCAACTATATACCACTGTTAGTTTTAAGTCCCAAAGACATTAAGAAAAAAAGAGAAAAGTACCTATTTATACAAAAACATTTATAGATTTCTTTATGTAGTGACTAAGTATTTGGAAATTGAGGCATGGCCCATCAATTGGGGAATGGCTAAAAAAACTGTGATATATGACTGTAATTGTAATATTATTATGCTTTAAGAAATGATAAGCAGAAGCAGTCAAAAAAACCTGGAAAGATTTACATGAACTGACATAAAGTGAAGTAAACAGAACCAGGAGCATGGTATACATAGTAACAGCAACATTTTATGATGAAGAATTGTGAATGACTTAACTGTTCCCAGCAATACAATAATTCAAGGACCACCCCAAAAGACTAATCTTGAAGCATAACTATCTGTCTCCATAGAAAGAACAGAAATTGTTTTAATGTAGACTGAAGCATGTTATTTTTCATTTTCTTTCATTCTTTTTCTTTAACTTGAATCTTCTTATGATTAATATGGATATATATTACATGATTGCAGATGTTTAATCTGATTGCATACTATATAGGGAGGGAAAGATAGAATTTGGAATTCAAAGCTTTAAAAAATTGTTAAGTTGTTTTAACATGTAATTGAAGAAAAAATAAAATATATACTAAAAAAAATAAAGAGCACTAAAGAGTGAAGGGATTTCACATAAAAAAAAAGGACCGAAACCACTGTCTTACTCCTCTCCCTTACCACACCATACATAAATATAGAATTAAATTTAAGCCCAGCTGAAGGTTTTGTGCTTCCTTCACATTATTAGTAATAGCTTTTTATTTGTGAGTAGATCAGCACAACAGAAAATAACACATTGATGAATCAGATAAGCCCAAAGAGCACATTAAATCTGGCAGTTTCAGAAGGCCATCTGCTGAGATAATCTTGATGCACTACCCTTTATAGGAGCATGGGATTTTAGAGCTGTAACTTGTCTGAAACCCAATTGTGCTTCTAGTAGCTTTATTTCATGACTATAGTTTAAATGCCAACTTTGGGAGAATTTTCCCTTAGATCAAAACTATATTAAACATACTATTTATATTGAGAGTTACATCTTGAAATGTGTAGCTCCTATCAAAGCTGTCTGGATGCCTTCAGGACCCAGAGAATGCAGGAACCCCAATAGAACAAATATGGAGGTACCATAGCATTCTCCTTATCAATGGCAGCTTCTCTTAGTTTCATGGTATTGGAGATTTAGGGAACTCAAAAAGATACTACATTTACCTACCATATTCACTTCTCATAGAATCTTAAAAAACATTTTTTTTGTGATATTTTATTTGGAGTGTCTGGGGGAGAGCTCGTGGGAATTCCTTTACTCTGCATTCTTGGTTCTGCCTCCCTATGATATTTTATTTATTTTTTCAACTGCATGCAATTGTCAAGGAAAGAACCTCAATGTCATATTTTAAGAAATTTTCAGGGAAAGGGGCAGCTGAGTGGCACAGTGGATAGAGCATCAGCCCTGGAGTCAGGAGGACTCCTCAAACACTTAATAATTACTGATCTGTATGACCTTGGACAAGTCACTTAACCCCATTGCCTTGTAAAAGAAAAAAAATAATTGAGGAAAACTGCCCCAATATCCTGAAACCAGAATATAAAATAGAAATTGAAATAATCTACCAATCAATATCTGAAGGAGATCCTAAAAGGAAAACTTTCAGGAATAATATAACCAAATTCCAAAGCACACAGGTCAAAGAGAAAATACTTCAAGCAGCCAGAAAGAAACTTTTCAAATCCTGTGTAGATCCACATGATTCAGTATCTACCACATTAAAAAGGGTAGAAAGCTTAGAGTACAATATTCTGAAAGGCAAAAGAGCTGGAATTACAACCAAGAAAACATACCTAGAAAAACTAAGTATAATCTTTTAAATGTAAAAAAAGCTGATATTTAAAGAAATAAAGGAATTTCAAGCATTCTTGATGAAAAGACCTGAGCTGAACAGAAAATTTGACTTTCTATACAAGAATTAAGAGAGGCATAAAAAGGTAAACATGAAATAGAAATCATAAGGATCTCAATAAAATTCAACTGTGTATCTTTCTGTATGTATGGGGTAATGATGCATATATTTTCTAAGAACTTTAAGTATCATTAATAATTTGTCATTAATTATTTTTAATAATCCAGTCAGAAGGATTCTATATACAAAATGGCTAAAATAACTAAAGAATGAGTTGGTCAAAGAAGAAATCAAAGAAACCATCAATAATTTCATTAAAGAGAATGACAGAAATGAGACATTACAAAATTTGTGGGATGCAGTCAAAGCAATGCTTAAGGCAAAAACTATCACTAATTGCATGCATCAATAAAAGAGAGATATAACAGATTAATAAATTGAGCATGCTACTAAAAAAAACCTAGAAAAAAAATTTAAGAAGCTCCATTTAAGCACTGAAATGGAAATCCTGAAAAATCAAAGGAGAGATTAGTAAAGTTGAAAGAGAAAAACCATTAAACTAATTAATAAAATAAGGAGCTGGTTTTATAGGGCAGAACCCAATAAAATAGATAAACCATTGGTTAATTTGATTAAAAAAAGAAAACCAAATTACTAGTATTAAAACTGAAAAGGGTGACTGCATCACCAATGAAGATGAAATTAAAGCAATTATTTTGTCTAATTATACTCTAGAAAACTATGGATGAATATTTATAAAACTATAAAGTGCTCAGAGTAATAGAAGAGAAAATTGAATATTTTCCTAGTTTAGGAAAAGAAATTGAACAAGCCATTAATGACTAAGTTATTGAAGCTTAAAACTACACTAAATTTTTTTTTTTTGCAAGGCAAATGGGGTTAAGTGGCTTAGCCACACAGCTAGGTAATTATTAAATGTCTGAGACCAGATTTGAACCCAGGTACTCCTGACTCCAGGGACGGTGCTTTATCCACTGTGCCACCTAGCCACCCTGTACTAAAACTTTTGAAACACTCTGTAAAGTGTGAATCTCAAGAAGCAGGCAGTGTAAGGGTTATCATCCCCATTTGACAGATGAGAGAATTGAAATGCAGAGAAATTAAATGGCTTTCCCAGTATCCCATAGAGATAAAACTCTAACAAGGCCTCCTGGTAAGTCTCCTGTTCAGGTCTACTGTTGTTTCTGTTATACTATTAATTCTAATATAAAATTGATAGAATAGGGACTAGTGTGAACATATGCATTTTCATATAATTGAGGAGAAAATTAATCTGACTTTAAAATAGAATTCCCTACTTTCAGATTTGAATATGATGCTTACTATGTTGAGTAACAGTGGTTAAAAAAAAGGTAGACTCAATATTTTCATGATTAAATAGTAGTGTTGTTGTTCAGCCATGTTTCATAACTCCACAAATCATGTTTGCAGCTAGGTAGCACAGTGGATAGAGCACTGGCCTTGGAGTCAAGAGGATAGGAGTTTGAATCCAGCCTCAGACTTTTGACTGTATGACCTTGGGCAAGTCACTTAACCTTGATTACTTCACATCCAGGGACATCTCCAGTCACCTTATTCCTATCTGGCTCTGGAGGAGAAAGTGAGGCTGGTGACTTAGTACGGCACCCCCTCACTCAAATTCAGTTCATATTTTTGTCCTCCCCTGATGTCTAGGTCTTCTTTGAGAACAGAGGACAAACATCATCATCTTGGTAAAGATTCTGGTTTGCCATTTCCTTCTCCAGTGGATTAAAACAAATGGGGTTATGTGACTTACCCAAGGTTACATAGTTAGTAAATATCTGAGGCTGAATTTAACCACAAGGTCTCCCTGACTCCAGGTCCAGCACTTTATCCACTGAACCACCTAGCTGTTAGTTAAATGGATGTAATGAGAATTTTGTTTTTCAAAAATAGACTACAGTCTGAACAGTTTTTTCCTTTTATCTTAGAAATCTATCTAAATTTTTATCAATTGTGATATAATAGAGAAATGAATTGTGTTGGTTTGTTTCAAGATAAAATTATGTTGTCTATCAGTAAGGATTATTCTTGGTAATTTTTTTTTTTTTGCCTTGTCTTTCATTGCTTTTTATTTCCTTGTTTATCCAGGAAAGCAAACCAATAGAACTCTATCTTGGCCATTCAGTGACAGAGGAATCATGTGCTTAAAATCTAACAATCTGACCTTTGCCTACTCAGATTATATGAAAAATTACAGGTATGTTTATTGACTAGTCAATATAATCATTACATATTTGTAGGAGAAATGTAATGATTTATCATAATTGTAATAATTTTTCATCTCACTTATCAGTGAGATGATGCTTCCTAATTTGTGTTTAAGTGATAATCAAATACTTTGATTAAGGGCTTCTTATTTTTCAAAATTAGGATGCAAATTTGTATGTCACTTTTTCTTTCAATAGTTATATAATAATCTAACACAAGAAACCATAAATAATTTGGGTTAAAGAGAAAATGGATATGAATACAATTAGCATTAAGCTTGGGACTTTTGCATAATTATATTAGTTTCACAAAATAAAATTTGCATTTTATACGAAATAGTACTTAGATTGAGCTCTATTTCTCAAGTATATACTCCTACTTCCTGTATAAGTGTCTTTTTGAAGTTATTGGGTCAGAAAAAATGAGAAAAGGTGGAGGAACATAATATTAAGGAAGAATTCCACCTGTATCTTTTTTTTTTAGATTTTTTTTTTCAAGGCAATGGGTTTAAGTGGCTTGCCCAAGGCCACACGGCTAGGTAATTATTAAGTGTCTGAGGTCGGATTTGAACCCAGGTACTCCTGACTCCAGGGCCAGTATTCTATTCACTGCGCCACCTAGCCACCCCCACCTGTATCTTAAAAGGACATGTGTATTGTACCTTGCCTTCAGGATTTATAGATATGGCTGAACATAATGTGACTTGATAAAGCCTAATTGACATCACCCAACATTTGATAAATTAGAATTTCACTGTAATGGATGTTACTGTGCTAGAACATGGAACTCAATTGTGCAGGAACCTTTTGGATTTCAAATTTTTAAAACTTTTGGAAAGTTATACCCTTTTAAGGGTCTTAGTCAAAGGATCATGTAGGGGGCAGCTAAGTGGCTCAGTAGATAGAGCACCGGCCCAGGAGTCAGGAGTACCTGGGTTCAAATCCGACACTTAATAATTGCCTAGCTGTGTGGCCTTGGGCAAGCCACTTAAGCCCACTGCCTTGCAAAAACTAAAAAAAAAAAGGGGGGGCGGGGATCATATAGGAGCTTCTTAAAAGGTCTAAAAAGTTGTGAGCCCAAACCTACACAACATAGTTCTGTTGCATATCAATTCTCTATAACCTTTTGAAGAGAGACTAGAGAATCCAATTTTTGTAGGGTTGTACTGCACAGTCTCTGGTAATTAAATTTCTTTAGAGGATCCATTCCCCAAACACTGCTGCACAGTATCATGTATGCTGCATTTCCTCCTGCCCAACTTTGCCAGAAATTGTTCTATCCTCTGAAATTTTCAGAATCATCTTGGTACTATCTGGTAGCATGAGCCTGGAAAGCCTCAAATTAATCCTAGTAACTTAGGTGAAAAGCAAACTTCTTTCCATTCTTAATGGCACAGTGAGAATATAGTATTATAAAAGATTTGATTTCAAAGGAAATCAGCCATGATGGCATTAACCAAACTCCTTCATAAAACAAAGGGATATGAAAGAGGAACCTGAGGATTTTATATTTTATGAATTGTCAGCAAGAATGTAATATTAGCCATTTTACATTTTGAAGACCTTTGATATTTTATGTTTTCATTATTTTCATTCTTCAGGTATGTTGGAATGAGATTATGTAGCACTTCAACAACAGTGGATCCAAAAGAGATGAAAACATTTCAGGCCCTGGCATACAAATGGTGGGATGAACAAGGAGTATATGGACCTCTTCATTCTATGAATGACTTAAGGGTGCCATTTATTAGGTACTGTTTGTAAATTTTTTAGTCTTCTTAAATGATACTCTGTTTAGTGCTTGTTCTTCTGTTATATATTCTTATAATATATACTCTGCTGTATAAATATAAATTGTGTGCAAAAATGCACAGAAAAGTATACATTGTTATTGTGCTTTGAAGTTATGATCACTACAAAGCTGTTTGAATATATTTGTTATTCTGTTATATTATCAATAATGTCATCTAATGTGATAATCTTTTCTTTAGTACTCATAAAGTACCTCCTAGCCATATAATTAATTATGATTAAGTTCTTGAAAAGTAGCTGTGGTCAGATGATATCAGATCATTTTACAATTGAGAAAATTGAAATACTAAGATGCTAGCCTATTTTTCTGAGGATATTTATTAGTTCAGTAACCTAGCAAATATTACAACTTAAATTTTCTGATTCCTGTTCTGCTGATTTTCTATAAGATCCTATTTTCATTTCAGTTCAGCAAACTTTTTTCCCCTGATCATACTTAAAAAGTTTTTTTTTTTTAAATTCGATCCTCCTGACTTCCCTGGCTTCTTTCAGGTGCCATCTAAAATTCTACTTTCTACAAGAAGCCTTTCTAAGCATAGGGACCAGTGAAAATGCAGTCAGGAGATGGTGTGCCTTGTTCAAGGAGGAGCATGATATCTGCACAATTTGAAATGAAGAGGAGGGAGAGAAAAAGGAGTGCTTGGTGAATGACTTCAGTTATTTTGGTAAAATATGAAGCAAGGTTCTTAGCAATGAGAATAGGGGAATGGGGATCTTTAGGAGATTTGAGGAGGGATAAAAAGTCTTGGAAAAGCGACTGTGGTGAGTGAGATAGTGGGTCAGTTAGGGAGATGGATGTTTTAAATGTTGCCTTGCTGTGGTAAGTGCTCACTTGGGATTATGTAACATAAATTTGGAAGATTCTCATTATTGTAGTTTTATGATTTTGTCCAACTTTGTTCAGCAGCATATGAGGAAGAACAAAGTTGGTGATAGGAGGGAGGGCAAAGGACTTGAGAGAGGAAGACAAGGGGAACTGAAGTGGCCCAAAATAAGGAAGAAGGAAAGAGTACCCAGGGCAGTAGTGATGGCCTGGAAGAGATTGAGAGGGGGTGAATTAGACACCGCAGTGAAGATGAAGAACTAGCAAAGGCAGAGGGAGAATAAGAAGAATAGGTTTGTGATCAGATGAGGAAATTACCAAATTCATGAACATAGAAGTGGTAGATTTGTGGGTGATGACAAGGTCAAGGGTATGTTGTCTGGATGGGTGGAAGAGTACATAATTGTGAGTAAATTGAAGAAGTGAGAGGTTAGGGTGTTGGAAGGACAATAATTATAAATGTTGAAGTCTTTTTAGTATGAGATCAGGAATTGGAGAGGAGAGAGATTTTATGCCAGGCACCGGACAACTTGAGGAAGAAAAGGGAGTGTCTTGGAGGTCGGAACTTAACAGCTACTAGAATTTTGTTTGGCTGATAGGTATAGACTAAGTGAATCTCAAAGGAGAAGGGGTTACTCAGTGAATGGTAGAATGGAAGCTTGGAAGTATGCCAACTTTCCTACCATTAACTAGTGAGTTAGGAAGAATAAATGAAAGTACAACCAGTACAAACAAGGGAGATTAGGAAGACTGTGTCATTAGGAAGGACCCATGTCTTAGTGAAAGCCTGAAGAAGGAAAGGAAAATATTTAAGATGAAAGCAAGTTTGCAAATGAGGAAAAGGTTTATACACAAGGAGACTTAAACTAAGAGTTGAAATGACTTAACTAGCCTCAGAAAGGCCTATTTCCTCAATTATAAAGTGAAAGGGTCGATTTTGATGATGTCTGATGACCATTCCCACTCTATTTTTTAAATTTTATTTTTATTTAAGGCAATAGGATTAAGTGAATTGTCCAAGATCAAACAGCTAGGTATTTATGGATTTGAACTCAAGTCCTTCTGACTCCAGGGATGGTCCTCTATCCATTGTGGCACCTAGCTGCCCCCATTCCCATTCTAAATCTATGATCTTTTGTCCACTGAAAATTCATCAAGAACACAGAGTAGGAAAAAAAATAGATCATTTCCCATTCACCCTACAATTTTGCCCCCATCATTCTATTTAGCTTACAATTATGTTCTTTTACTATTAGATGATATTTGTACTTTTTTTTTATAGTTTTTGCAAGGCAGTGGGGTTAAGTGGCTTGCCCAAGGCCACACAGTTAGGAAATTATTAAGTGTCTGAGGCCGCGTTTGAACTCAGGTACTCTTGACTCCAGGGCTGGTGCTCTATCCACTGCGCCACCTAGCTACCCCTATTTGTACTTTTTTAAGATGAAATCTTGCCCACCAAATTTATACAAAGCTATACAAAACTACTGAAAATAATCAATGAGTGGATCAGGTCTTTAAATAGTGAAATAATCGATAAATAGTGGTGATTTCTTTAAAAAAAAAGAAGGGGTGGTTAGGTGGTGCAGTGGATAGAGCACCAGCCCTGGAGTCAGGAGTACCTGGGTTCAAATCCGGCCTCAGACACTTAATAATTACCTAGCTGTGTGGCCTTGGACAAGCCACTTAACCCCATTGTCTTGCAAAAAAAAAAAAGAAAGAAACAAGGACTGCCTGTAATTAATTTTGATTGACACAGATATATTGATTTTCACCTTTACACAGCACCATGATTATCTAAATTATCTTTTTGTATTGTAAAGGACAGTAGATTAGAAATTTGCACACAAAGTTTCAAGCTTATCATTCATACTCTGTGTGAACCTGGACAAGCTATTTAACCTCTCTGACTCACTCTTTCCTTGTTTGTAAAATGAAAGAATCTTTCTGGATGACCTCTGGGGTCCCTTCCAGCTTTAATGATCATTGACTCTGGGAATTATTTGTGGTTTGAAGATACTATTGTTCCATATGTATTCATTTTCTTATTTTGCTTTGGAGGCTCCTAAATCTTTTTCAGTTTTCTACTATCTAAGCTGTATCATCCCATCCTTCACCTGTTTCTCAAACTTCTTTTCAGTTAATGTTTCATCTTCCATTCTTCCTTTTAGGACTACTGTAACCATTATTTGGATTAATCCCAGAACTGTCCAGCACATATATACTAATGTTTCTTTTTAAAAATTTGTTTCCATTAAACAGATTTCCTTTTCAAAACAATAATAAATTGACACAGGGGCGGCTAGGTGGCACAGTGAATAGAGCACCGGCCTTAGAGTCAGGAGTACCTGGGTTCAAATCTGACCTCAGACACTTAATAAATACCTAGCCTTGTGGCCTTGGGCAAGCCACTTAACCCCATTGCCTTGAAAAATCTAAAAACAAAATAATAATAATAAATTGGCACAGTAGGGAAGTTGATGCTTTGTGATTATCAAATTTTTGAGTTGATCCACCTGCTCATTTTACTGATGAGAAAACAGACCATGGAAGCATAATTGACTTGATGCATGATTTTAATCATCTGAACCTCACTGGGTTTCAATTTTACTTATCTGTAAAATAGGGAGTTTGAACTGCATAATCTCTAAGGTCCTTTACAAGTGATTTGTTCAAGAAAGACTTAATCAATACAATGATTCATGACAATTCCAAGGGTCTCATGATGAAAAATGTTATCTACCTCCAGAGATGTGATGAATTTTGAGTGCAAATTGAAGTATAGAGTATTTTTTTTTCTTGATTTTATTTTATTTTTCTTGACTTTTTCTTATCACTGTGGCTAATATGGAAAAAAGTTTTGTGTTAGTTCACATATTTAATTAATATCATATGGTTTGCCTTCTCAATCACTGGGAGAGGAAAGAGGGGAAAGGAATTTGGTATTCAAAATGAAAAGGAAATAAAAGTCATAAATAAATAGGGAGCAATGCATAATAATAAGCAAGTTGCAGATTAAGAACCAGACCACTAGTTCTCTTGATTTTTATCACTTTTTTTCCATAGCTTTCCATAATTATGCTTCTGAAGAAGGAAAATTATATACCCTTATAATTATTTAAAAGCACTACATTTTGATAATACACTGAAACTTCTTCATATCCATCATTAATCTTTTCATAGTTTTTTTTTTTGTAATTTTAATTCTTCTAAAATTGAGGTGCACTATTGGCTCTTTTAAAACAACAGTATTTTCTGAGAGGCATTGTGGTGTATGGATAAAAAAACTGACTTCGGAGTCAAGAAGTTCCTGTTTTTGCCTTTGCCACATATTGGCTATGTGATCTGGGCAAATAACTTACCCTCTCAATTTATATCTTCCATTCTCAATCAATGTCTTCCATTGGTAGTGAAATGTCCTATGATATTGAAATCAGAAAACCTTCCATATCTATTTAATAATGGAATACTGGTGTTAAAAATAGATAGACCTTTTTGATAGTCTTCAGTATAGTTTTAAAAACCCAATACTTTGTGTTACATTAACTTTTCTGCCCAACCTCAATTCAGTTTGAGTTTTTACACACATGAAACTAATTTTATAGGACTGTGCTACATTTTTTTCTTTTCATTCTTTGTTATCCATTCTTTCTTTATATCTTCTGTGCTTGTCTTAAGATTTAAGTCTTTTGGTGGATGGTTTTTGGTCTCAAAACAATTGTCCCTTTTGCTTCTCACTGGAATTATTTCTCACCTTTGAACTCATTACACATTAAACATTTTTAAGTGCTCTTTTATAGATAGATACTACAGTTTGGCCATTCCTTAATTAATAGTAAACTTTGTTTCTAGCTCTTTGCTGAACAAAAAGTTTTGCATAAATATTTCATTATACATGGTTATCTTTCTTTCTATAGTGGACTTAACATCAGGCATTATGCCTAGTAGTCAGATATCTATGACTTTACTGTCATTTTCTTGGTATAATTCCCAGTTGCTGTCCAAAGTTTATGGATTCATACCCCTCTCAACAACTGATTAGTGTATTTGCTTTTCTACAGCTTGTCCATTATTTTCTATTACTGTCCCAGTGGATAGAGCACTGGCCTTGGAGTCAGGAGTAGAGGAAGTCAAATCTAGCCTCAGACATTTGACTCTTAGTAGCTGTGTGACTTTGGACAAGCGACTTAACTTTTATTGCCTCATATCCAGGTCATCTTTAGTCATCCTGATTCATATCTGACCACTGACTCAGAGCTGAAGGAGAAAGTGAGGGGGGTGGGATGACTTTGCACAGCACCCCCTCACTCAAATTCAGTTTATGTGCTTGTCCTGATTTCACTTCCCCTTTGTCATGGTCTTCTTCAAGAACAAAGGACAAATATAATCATCTTTGTCAATTTCCTGGATTGTCTCTGGTCTTCATTATTCTTTCCTCCTCCTATTCCCCTAATTTCAGAGTTACTCTTTAGTTTTTCTGGTTTTGAATATTGGAAAAACTTCTGTATGTTCCTAAATAAAACTTTTGAAATTTTTATAAACTGATTTTAAATTGCAAATATAGCATTTCTTTAAGAATAGCATACTTTAAAACTTTATTAATAAATCAATTACTGAACTTTTATATTTTTGTGTTTTTTAGAGTTAATGAGTCACAGATTTATTTTTATTTTTATTTTCTTAGAGATAATCTTTTGAAAACGGTTACTAATCATCAGTTGGAAAGCCCATTGTCTGAAATGAAGATTCTAGATGTTGGCTGTGGAGGTGGATTGTTATGTGAAGTAAGAATCAGATTGGTGGATATTTATCTCACTTTCCTCCCCTTTAAAACTGAAATTGAAGCCTAAGAGAGAGGGAAACAGATTTTTACAGTATTCATTAAATTTTTTAGGAAACATTTGAATGAATGAATGATAATATAATCCTATATATATATATATTATATGTATAATATATAAGTATATAAAATTAATGATTGATAATCTACATCCCATATATTTTATATATATATAAAATATATGATACTGAAAAAGCCCTTCTTCTACAGTCACTTAACTTAGCCATGGAGTTATAATAGGTGAAAGTAAAGTTTGTTGCTTTTTTATACCAGGCCTTGGGGGATTAGCAAGTAGCCTTTCCTTCTATATTCTGAGTACTTTTCTTATAGAACCCATAATATAGAAGAGTCTTGCTAAAACCTTGTCTTGGCTCATGGTGAAAAATCTTATGAAATAACACTGTAATTATTCTTCCACATTTTAAGGGCATTAATGTAATAGCATATAAGTAGTAAAGGCAAGAAGAAACTATTAGTTTATACCATACTGCCTCTCAAAGAACTTTAAATATAAAATGTTTGGTCTAAAGCCAAATGCGAGATGATAAGGCTGTTGTTATTCATGAGGGCTTATATTATTTTTTTAATCCAGCCTTATAAAAACTGAGTAATTATAAAAATATAATCTGAGTCTATATGGTTTTTCTGCAAAAATACTCTTTGATTTATAAAAATGAAAAAGAGAACATCTCACATTGAATAATTTCTCATTGTCAAGGAAGAAGACTGTGGTTCAGTCCTCTGTAGTGGTCAAGAGAGCTCAAAGACTGTTATTTAAAAAAAAAGCAAAACCATAATAATAAATAGTGTATTTTTGGTTTGGCTACCATGCTTGGTTGCTTTGACTTGTGCCATGTGACCAGAGGCCAGAGAAATTTTTTTTTTCATGTTTGACTGCTGACCTTTTAGAAAATTATTAAAAGTTTTAGGCTGAAAGTGTAGGCATCTCTCGTTTTCTTTCTGGGTGTGATAATCCTTTATGTTCTTAGCCTCTAGGGCGCCTGGGAGCTTTGGTTACTGGAATTGATCCTTTGAATGAGAATATTAAAACAGCACAACAGCACAAATCATTTGATCCAGTACTGGACAAGAGAATCCAGTACAAAGTATGTTCCCTGGAAGACATTGTAGAAGAGACTGCAGAAACTTTTGATGCTGTTGTAGCTTCAGAGGTAGTGGAGCATGTGAATGATTTGGAAACCTTTATTCAGTGCTGCTGCCAAGTATTAAAAGTAAGTATTGTCTTAGGTTGGTCAAAGGTTCTCTTTTAAGAAGTAGGTACTCAGGCAGGTCTTGGCAGAGTCAAGGGGTTATTTTTGTGCATGTGGTAATAGATTTCCTTTTGCAACTGAAGCCATTCATTCTCCAGCTTCAGCCTTAAGATCTGAGCATGTCTTGGGGAACCTGACTAAGTCTTTTCTGACCATATCTTTATGTGCTTTTGACTTGGCCCTGAATATTGATACCATTCAATACAGAACTGTTATCTTTGACAACCATATTCCTGATTCTGTTAGGCAATGCAAAAAACTCTATAATAATTTTGGAACCTAGAGCAACTTTGGAAATCTATGCATACTTATAGTAGTATTCTTTCCTGTAATGTTGACTAGTTTAAATAGTTAATGGATATTTTTGCAAAAATTTGAGAACAATTGATTTATAATCAATTAAAAAAATCAGATCTATTACAATAATTTCAGTGATCAAATTGTATATAGTAAGCAATTCTGTACATACATAACACACACAAACAACATATGCTTTGTGTGTAAATATGTGTACTGTATATATATACATATATGCATATCACACACATATACATAAGTGTTTAGTGTGCATGTATGCATTATATATATATATATATGACTGTTCAGGATCCTGTGCAATTGCTAAATCAAGGCTTTGTAGTTTAAGTGTATACTCCAGAATTTCTCTTTCATGTGGCCACATTGTCATTGAATTTTAAACAGTATTTTGTTTGAGACAATTCTCTGGTCCAGGTGCCGAAAAAACAGAATGCTTTCCCCAATTTTTCCTTCATTGCCCAGTAGACTTCTAGAAAATACTCTTTTAACTAGTGTAGCTATTTGAACTTATTTCCTAAATTCTAAATCTCATTTTTTAAATGTTGAACCGACATTGGGCTTGCTGAGAGTCTGTATTTCCATGCAAAAAAAAAAAATTAAAATAAATAGGTACACGTACATACATATGTAACTGAAGTATTCCAGGAAAAAAAAAGTAGCTAGATATGATCATCTTCATTTCAGGAGCCAAAGGAACCTTCTGTTTACTTTCTTACTTCTCTTGTTGAACTTTTCTTGTACAAATTCTTTAACTTAGAAGGAATTGAAAGTAAATGCTTACTTCTACTATGTACACTTTTTCTTTGGAAAAACCTTTTAAACAAAATTAATTACTTTTCCTCTATTTCATTTATCTAGCTAAATTAGTGAATTTAGAGAGATTTGCTCAAGCTGCTTTTTTTTTTCCCCAACAGTCTGACAGGAGTGCTAATTCTTTCTCTACATGGTAAAAGGATTAGGGGAGAAATGGATAAAAGCGGTATCCAGAAACATCATCTCCCTGTAATTATTTTTGCATTACATTCTTTGATTTCCCATATTGTTTGATGAATTGGAATACAGTTTTACCTGACTAAATCTTTAATTCAGTGTCATTTTTACCTTTTTCTCTCTCTCTGCTCACATAATCAAGTAGACTATGTAGCAAAGTTCTGTTTTTCTAAAATAACATTTTAATAAGAATCCTTGAAATATAGAATTAATAACTGAGATAGCCTTGGTTCAGGTATATATATCTAGTGATCTAGCAGTAGCAAAATCTCTCAGTGATTTGGCTACTTTTTACATAGTATAAAACCTCAGCTTCCATTGCACACTGGTTGAATTTCTTTTTTAAGAGGCTCATAAATTGAAGTTATATGTTTTTCCTGTGAAGGAAACTAAATCTAATTGGATCTCTCCCAGGGTATATCTTCATTATCATTCTATGATAGGATCCTCCTTACTCCCTCTTTTTCCAAGTCTTTTTTGAGTATTTTATTTCATAATAGAAAGTGACAACTTATCCTACCTCTTATAGTATTTTCTTATAGAAAATTATTGATTTATATTTCAAAGTAAATATCCTAATAAGTATGATATATATTGCAGCTCATCCCTTTATAACAGGATTGTGCTATACATAGATTGTGAGGTCAAACAGTAATTTTTGCACAAGATATTATGGCATGCTGGGGCTTTATAGAAAAACATTATTAAGAGCTTGAGTTACTATTAACTATTAACAAGTACTTTACTTGTACTTAGGAACATTGTTATTCTTTCAATTTCTTTTTCTGGGTTATTTAAAAAATTGTTTTTGATTCCCATATTTTAGAGGTATCTGACTCCTTATATTTTAAAGGTTTCTTTTTTATTGTGAATTTAATCACCAACAAACAAAAATTTCAGTATATAAAGAAGAACAAAGGGGCGGCTAGGTGGCATAGTGGATAAAGCACCGGCCCTGGAGTCAGGAGTACCTGGGTTCAAATCCGGTCTCAGATACTTAATAATTACCTAGCCATGTGGCTTTGGGCAAGCCATTTAACCCTGTTTGCCTTGCAAAAAAAAAAAAACCCTAAAAAAAAAACAAGAAAGAGGCTTATATTAGAAATTAAATTTCTGTTTTGTATATGTTCCTTAAAAGATACACACACACACACACATACATATCTACATGTTTTTTTAAAGATATGTACACAATTATAAAGTTTGACCAAACTACTTTATTTATTGTATTAACTTTTGCACTCTTTTTCCTTCTGGTCATTTAAAAAATAAATGGTTTTTTTAATGCTCTTTTTTACATGTCAGTCAGTATTCACTCACATACTACCTTTGTTTCCTCCTTCCTCAATACTTGTCTTCTCTTGTAACTAATGTATGCCTAATCCAGCAAAACAAGTCAACATTTGCCTGAGAATGCATATCTCATTCAAAATCTTGAGTTTCTAACCTCTCTGTCAAGATATGGAAGGTATCATTGTCAGTCTTTTAAAGTCAAAATTGTTCACTGTTTTAGAGTTCTGAGGTCTTTTAAAGTTGTATTTATACACAAATTTTTCTCCTGGTTCTATTCCTTTCACTCCATATCAATTTAAGAGTCTTCCAAAATTTCTCAGAATCTGTTATATTCATAATTTCTTATAGTATAAAATATTCCCTTATTTATATTACCATAATCTTTCAACCATTCCCCAATGAAAGGGAATTTACTTTATTTCCTTTGCTTCTATGGAAAGAGATCCAAATGTTGTTTCCTTCTGATTTTGATTTTTCTGGTAGACACTAGTAGTTGGTTTTCTGAGTTAAGGAGTATGTTTGGTTTAGTGACATTTTGGGTATAATCAAACCAGTTGACAGCTCTATATTCCTAGTGCCTTAGTCTACCTGTTTTCCTATAAGCTTTCCAAACATTGCTTTTTTCTTCTTCTGCTACTTTACCAATCAGATGAATATGAGGTAAAAATGTAAATATTGATTGAATTTTCTATCTTATTTTCAGGGACTGTTATTCAAAACTCATATAGAAAAAGTAACTGTGATTAGTTTTGTGAAGGTATTAAAAAAAAGAGATTTTTCTCCTCAAATCAACTAATATTATTTTGATAAAATTATATTTTTCTTATTTACATCTCATTATAATTATGTTGGTTTTGAACCTATCATGAAACAGTCTCAAACCTGTGACCCAACTGGTGATTATCTTCCTTCTGAATTTTTTTACTGCTTTTTTTTTTGTTCTTATTAGCCTGGAGGCTCTTTTTTCATTACTACAATCAACAAAACACAGCTTTCCTATGCCTTAGGAATTATTTTTGCAGAACAGATTGTAGGCATTGTACCTAAAGGAACTCACACCTGGGAGAAGTTTGTTTCACCAGAAGAATTAGAGAGCCTTTTAGAGTCAAGTAAGTATTAAAACAATTTTATGAGCTTAAGTTGAAATAGTTCTTTGCAAAAATAAGATGACACATAAAGCAGTAAATTAGGGTCCAACAAATTCAGGAGGAACCAGTATTTTAATTTAGAAGGCTAATAACTTGTTTTAGCTTTTAAGTAGAGAAAGAAGAAAGGGAAAAGGCAACCTGGGCATTGATCTCAACCTTATGTTGAGATCCAAGTTAGAGTTTCATTAGGCCTGCAGAAAGGTCTCAAATAGAGGTATCTATGCATTGTTGAGAAGAAGAACTGGATCTGGGATATGGGGGACTGGGTTTCTGGTACTGGTTTTGTCTCTTACAAGCTTAATCTTAAGCAACTCACTTGACTTCTCTAGGCTTCATTTTAATTATCTGCAAGGGGCAGGGTTGGCCTTGGGCAGGAGTTCTTAACCTTTTTTGTATCATGGACCACATTGCCACCCTGTTGAAGTCTATAGCCCTCCTTCTTAGAATAATGTCTTTATAGATATGCAATAAAATACATAAGATGACAAAAGACACTAGTTATACTGGAATACAGTTATCAGAACATTAGAAAAAAATAAGATCATGGATACTCCACTAAGAACCTCTGGTGGAAAGAACACTAATCTTAGAGTCAAAAAATATTTCCAGTTGATATTTCTGTGACCCTGTGCTATTGTCCTCAATTGTTTCTATTATCTCCAGTTTCCAAATTTGATCAATTTTCTCACTTGTAAAATATGAGAGTTGGACAAGATTATCTCTAAGGTCTCTTAAAATTCTCAATCTATGAAAATTAGGGTAATGTGTTAGATGACCTCCAAGAGTCCTTTTAACTACTTTGATGTTCTGTGATGCTAGTCACATTGGACTAGGGTATTTCCTAGTTATCATCAGCAGATGAAAGCCCTAGCCCTAGTGTCTGGTTGCACCCCTCTTTATGCATTTTTCCTACTCATATTCATGTTCTCTCTATTGAAGTGCAGGCAAAGTCCAAAGAACCCTCAAATTAATCCACTAAATTGCCTATACCTAAAAGTATAGGACTTCTTTTTTAAAAAGCACTTTATTTCTCCGCAATTATATGCAAAAACAACTTTTAACATTCAGTTTTTTTTTTTAAAGTTTTGAGTTCCAAATTCTATCCATTCCCCCTTTCTCCCTGAAATAGCAAGCAATCTGATATAGGTTATGCATGTGCAATCATCAAAACATTTATGTGGACTTCTTTTTAACAAAGGGTAGTAAACCAAGAATGTATGAGTAGAAAAACCTTCTACAATGTTGAACAAGTTTGCATCAAAAATGATATGGTGAGCCTGGCCATTATTAAGCCCTGATCCACTTATTTGTCCACTTATGTGACCAATGTATTTGTTAACAAATTTGTCATACATATTGACTATGCTGTGATGTTAACTGTTTAAATTTCATGGTATTTGGGCATCACTCTAGAGCAGACCCTCATTACCCCATTCCTTAATTACTGCAATAATCAGCTGATGGGTCTGCTTGGCAAAAGGTTCTCCCGACTCTAATCCCTCCTCCATCCAGCCACAAAAGGGATTTTTCTAAAATGTTGGTCTGATTATGTCACACATCCCCAATAAACTCCATTGGTTTCCTATTATCTCCAAGAGCAAATACAAAATGCTATTTGGTATTCAGAGCTCTTCATAGCCCTAGGGCCAGTCTTCTTTCCCTTTATTCTCATATCATGTTCTCTTGACCCAGTGATGTTGGCCTCCTGGATAATCCATGAACAAGACACTCCATTTTTTGACATTATGCATTTTCTCTCAATGCATCCCAGACCTGGGGTGTTCTCTCTTTCTTCTTTGCCTACTGACATTCTTAAATATCAAGTAAACTACACTTTCTATAGGAAGCTTTCCCTAACCCTTCTTTAATTGTAGTGTCTTTCTTCTGTTAATTATTTCCTAATTACTGTGTATATAGCTTGCTTTGTCTATATTCCCCACTAGATAGTAAGCTCCTTGAGGGCAGGAACTCTCTTTTACCTCTTTCTGTAACTCCAGTGCTTAGCACATAGTAGGTACTTAATAAATGTTTATTATAGTCCCCATTAGAAATGATTTGTTTTTAAATTCATTTTGGTAACATTTTTTAAAATCATACCTAAGAAACTATCATTATAGAGGCCTCTTTCAGGTAAGATCTTCTCTCTAATTAATTAGAAGGTATGACTGCCTGTGCTGTTCAAGAAGAGGGGTGTGTGTGTGTGTGTGTGTGTATGTGTGTTTGTGTGTAAACCTTCAACTTTTACTTTTCATTACTGGTAGTTTATGATTTATTAAATCAGTTTTGTGATTTTTTTTAGATGGTCTTTTGGTCCAGACAATAGCAGGAATGCTGTATAATCCTTTTTCAGGCCACTGGAGATGGACTAAAAATACCAGCCTTAACTACGCAGCTCATGCCATAAAATCTAGTGCACAAGTGGAAACCAAAGAGCAACATACCCCTGCTCCTGGCACAGATGATCAGGAAGCATCTCCGAAATGAATCACTTCTATGCATTTTAGTAATGTTACATGCTATTTTAATGCTTTTAAATGTGAGCATTTAAAAAAAATGGACTTTCTAGAATTAATCATGTAGGAAAAGTTAAAATTGCAGGAAAAAATGTTTTCATTTAAAATTACAGTCACCTTCACATGCCTGTTTTAACACTAAAATCTTAGTTTGCTAAAATAATATGTAAACTAGAGAATTTTCTTTAGAGTGGCATGTTTTTCTGTCCCCATACTTAAAAAATAAAATCTGTATTTAAGTTAAATATTTCATCTTGCAGAAATGTTTACTAGCAAATATTATCTTTGTCTTTACTTTTTAAAAATGGATTATGTTTCTCTTTATCTTATTTTTAAACTGTCATGCAATTGGCAACAAAGATTTGACAGATTTATCCAGAGTATATCCTTTATGTCAGATATATTTAGAAGATAGATGAATATTTTTGTAGCCCATTGAAGCTATTTCTTGGAACTTAGAGATTTTTTTACAAATTTAGTTTAATTTTTTGAGGGCGGCTAGGTGGCATAGTGGATAGAGCACTGGCCCTAGAGTCAGGAGTACCTGAGTTCAAATCTGACCTTGGACACTTCATAATTGCCTAGCTGTGTGACCTTGGGCAAGTTCCTTGACCCCATTGCCTTGCAAAAAATCCCCCAAAATTTAGTTTAATATTTTAAATGACAAAAAAATCTATTTGCTTTTCCCACATTCCCATCTTGTTGGAAAAGAAATAAAAGAAAAACAAAGCCTTTGTAACAAATATGCATAGTGAGACAAAACAAATTGCCCCGCTGGCCATGTTCAAAAATGTATGTCTAAAATTTTACTCTTAGTCTATGAATAGTAGAATGTCTGCATAGTGCCATTAAGTACTCAGTGAAGAATAATGTTACATCTATTCTAGAAGGTCAGTTTCAACACTAATTTTTTTTTATATCAACTGTATTATATTCATACATTTCAATCATTTGGGGATGTCAGTAGAATTTGAATTAACTGCAAGCAGGAATAGCAAGATATCAAAGTGGATAGAGTGTCAGACCTAGAGTCAGGAAGATTCTTCTTCCCAAGTTGAAATCTGACTCAGATACTTCCAAGTTGTATGACCCTGTGCAACTCACTTAATCCTGTCTGCCTCAGTTCTTCATCTGTTAAATGAACTGGAAAAGGAAATTGCAAAGTCCTCCAGTATTTTTGCCAAGAAAACCCTAAGTGGGATCTACTACTGGAATTTCTTTTGCTGTTTACCTTTATTCAAGGTAGCTTACATTAATTGAGATTCCAGATTAGATTCTTGGGCCCTGGCATACCCACTGTACAGAAAGTAACACAGAAAATTATAGGAGATTTTAATGTTTCTGAGAACTAGGCAAATCTAGGAAAAAGATAAGCAAAAACCAGAATACAGAGCTGAACAAATAAATAGAGGCATGACAATAAGAGCAATAAAAATAAGCATAATTCTCAACACCATATAATGCCTTTTCAATAATAGAGCTATGTCCTAGGACATAGATATGTTATGCATAATTATTTTTAAAAAACCAGAAATACCAAACATTCTTTAGAGATCATAACAAGCAAAAGATAAAGACCTAAGTAGAGGCTTAGTGATAACATCTTGAGTAATGAGTGGGTCAAAAAACAAATCAGAAGCAATAACTCTAAAAGAGAATATTGCCTTAATTTTTGTGATGCAGATATAGTATTACTCAAAAACTTCTGGCCAAGATAGCTTCCTGAAAAGAGGTTGACAACATTGATCTCAAGTACTTATTCCTGGGATGGCTAGGTGGTGCACTGGATAGAATACTGGCCCTGGAGTCAGGAGTACTTGAGTTCAAATCCGGCCTCAGACACTTAATAATTACCTAGCTGTGTGACCTTGGGTAAGCCACTTAACCCCATTTGCCTTGCAAAAATAAAAACCTTAAAAAAAATTAGATCAAATACTTATTCCTTCAAAATCCTGAAATTTGAGACATTTGAGTATCCACCCCCCAAATTGTACAAAGTGCTGGTTGGATGCCTGTAGACAATAGAAGGGGGGAATACCAACAAAGCCAACTCAGGCAATCAAAATGGAAGTCTTTTTTAAATTTTTTTATTTATTTTTTATTTTTTAATATTTAATATTTATTTATTCTCATTTTGTCCAAATTTTTTATACATTAATAAAATATTCTTGTTTAAGAGTAAACAAAATACCCCCTCCCCCAAAATATAGACTCGCTTGAGTGATAAAGGGGAGAGAAAAAAATTAAAATTAAAAAAAATAGTAATAACTGTAGGTATGGCCAGGTGGTGCAGTGGACGGAGCACCAGCCCTGCAGTCATGACCACCCAAGCCCATGTCTGGCCCCGTACACCCAACAATCACCCAGCCGTGTGACATGCGAGCCACCCAAACCCCACTGCCCTGCAAAAACCAAAAAAAAGGAAAAAAATACAAAATAAAATAAAATAGTAATAGTAGTAGGGGTGGCTAGGTGGCAGACAGAGCATTGGACCTTGAGTCAGGAGAACCTGGGTCCAAATCCGGCCTCAGACACCCAACGATCACCCTGCTATGCAGCCCCAGGTGGGCCATCCAGCCCCATTTGCCCTGCACCCCCCCAAAATAATAATAATAAAAAATGTGCTTCAGTCTTTGTTCCAACACCAACAACTCTGTCATGAGTGGGTCATATTCTTTATAAGTCCATGGCAAAAGTTACTTCCATATTTTTCCACTGTTGCCATTGCTGATCGCAGCTCCCTCCTTTTGTATTTCTCCACTACCACGTCCTATATTTTTCTCTCTCCTTTCACTCTGACTCTGCTGTAGTGTAGCTGAGTGGCCCAGCAGACAGATCCCTGGCCCTGGGGCCAAGAGGCCCTGAGCCCCCATATCACCCCTTAGGCCCAGAATCCACCTGGCCCTATGGTCCTGGGCAGGCCTTCTAATCCCAGCCCCTTGCAAGAAGTAAGAAAGAAAATGTGTTATATCTGACCACTCTCCCACCATGGTCCATTCTCTCCTCCATCATTCACATCCCACCCCTTCCCCCTGCTCCCCCCTCCTTCTTACTGCAGTTGTCTATACCCCATTGAGTGTATTTGCTGTTTCCTCTCCCAGCCATCTCTGATGAGAGCAAAGGTTCCCTCATTCCCCCTTTGCCTCCCCCCTTCCATATCATTGCAATAGCTCATTGTAATAAAAAAAAATCTTATGTGAAATATCTTGGACTATTCCCCCTCTCCTTTTTTCTTTCTTCCCTTCCATTTCCCTTTTTTTCTATTGACTCCATTTTTACACCATATTTTATCTTAGAATTCAGCTTTCCCCTGTGCTTCAACTATAAAAGCTCTCTCTACCTGCTCTATTAACTGAGAAGGTTCATATGAGTATTATCAGTGTTATTTTTCTATGCAGGAATACATGCAGTTCATCCTCATTAAGTCTCTCATATTTCCCCCCTCTCCTCCAATCTCCATGCTTCACCTGAGTCCTGTATCTGAAGATCAAACCTTCTGTTCAGCTCTGGCCATTCCAAAAGGAACCTTTGAAATTCCCCTGGTTCATTGAAAGTCCATCTTTTTCCCTGGAAGAGGACATTCATTTTTGCTGGGTAGTTCATTCTTGGCTGCATTCTAAGCTCTTTTGCCTTCTGGTATATTGTATTCCAAGCCCTACGTGCTTCCAATGTAGTTGCTGCTAAGTCCTGTGTGATCCTGACTGTAGCTCCACGATATTTGAACTGTGTCCTTCTGGCTGCTTGTAACATTTTCTCTTTGACTTGGGAGTTCTTGAACTTGGCTATAATATTCCTAGGGGTTGGTTTTTTGGGGATCTCTTTCTCAGGGGGATGGGTGGATTCTCTCCATTTCTATTTTGCCCTCTAGTTCTAGAATATCAGGGCAATTTTCCTGTAGTAATTCTTTGAAAATGATGTCAAGGCTCTTTTCCTGATCATGAGTTTCAGGTATTCCAATAATTTTTAAATTATCTTTCCTAAGTCTGTTTTCCATATCAGTTGTTTTTTCAATGAGATATTTCACATTTCCTTCTAATTTTTCATTTTTTTGGTTTTGAAGTATTGATTCCTGATTTCTGGTAAATTCACCAATCTCCCTGAGTTCTATTTTTTGTCTGAAGGATTTGTTTTCCTCAGAGAGTTTTCTTATCTCTTTTTCCATCTGGCCAATTTTACTTTTTAAAGCATTCTTCTCCTCAATAACTTCTTGAACTGTTTTATCCATTTGACCTAAGCTGGTTTTTAGCATGCTATTTTCTTCAGCATATTTTTGGATTTCCTTGACTAAGCTGCTGACTTCATTTTCATGTTTTTCCTGCATCTCTCTCCTTTCTTTTCCCAGTTTTTCTTCCAACTCCCTCATTTGATTTTCAAAGTCTTTTTTGAGCTCTGTCATAGCCTGAACCCAATTTCTGTTTTTCTTGGAGTCTTTAGATGCAGGAGCTTGTGCTTCCTCATCTTCAGACTGAGTATATTGATCCTTCTTGCGTTCATAGATAATGTATTTCTCAATGGTGTTTCTCTTGCTTCTCTGCTTGCTCATTTTCCCAGTCTAAGCCTGTTTTTGGGGTGCTTCCTGAGGTTTTGGGACACTCCCAGAAGGGTCTCAGTGTGTGAGGCTCTGTCCTCCCTCCTGGTCTGTGAATGACCACAAGCTCCCCCCATTCTGCCACAGGGCTCAGGTTGGGGCTGGCCCTGCTGTTCTATGGGGAGGCCTGGACTGAGATCAGGATCTGAATGTGGTCAGAGCCCCAGAGTCCTGTTCCAGGGGCAGAGGACAGAGCTCTGCAGTCTCTCTCACTTCACTCCCCTTCCTAGGTTCAATGGGCTCATGCCCTGGGGGCTCCTGCTTACCGGCTCTACCTGCTTCTGTTTCCTGGATCTGGAATGCCTGTGGCCATGCTGCTCTCTGTGTGCCCTGAGGGCTGGGCTCCATGTGCTCGCTCTGGCAGAGGTCCCCCACTGTTCCCCAATTTGTGCCTGGTGCTCCCTGGGGCATAGGTCAGGAAACTCACCCTCTCCTGTGAGCTGTGGCTCCCAGCGCCCTGGGGCTGCCTCTGGGAGGCTGAAGTCCTTTCCCTCTGGTGGGCTGCCCCTCCGACCCCGGGGAGCAGAGCCTTTCTGCTCTTTTCCAGGTTACCTTGAGTAGGAGAATTGCCTGATTGGGTCCCTCTGTGGGTTCTGTCTCTCAAAAGTTTACTTAGTATCCTTAGTTTCAAAGATTTATGAGAGAGCACCTAGGACAAGATCCACTCTTGTGGACATCTTGGCTCTGCCCCCCAAAATGGAAGTCTTTAAATAGAGTTTTTAATTTTCTGAATTTGTTTCATTTCATTCATTTCATTCATATACTTCATTTCAACAGCACAGCCAGTCATAGCCATAGCCAATAGGCAGTAGCCAGAGATTCTTGTAAATAGCAGGACTCTTCACAGGTAAGTAAAAGTAGGGAGCTCAACTGGGAAAGAACCAGATTGGTTATAATGCCCCAGAGAGAGAATTTGATAATGCTCAGACCAAGACAACCCAGATGCCCAGGAGTGAGTGCTGAGTTTCCTAAAGCTCTAGTCTTTTTTTTAATTTGTTTTTCTCCAATTACTATAACAACAATTTTTGACAGCTTTTTTTTAAGGTTTGAGTTCCTTTCTTCCCTCCCTGAGATGGTAAGCAATCTGTTATAGGATATAAATGTACAATCATGTAAAACAGTTCCATGTTAATTTTTTGTGCAAGAAAACATGAACAAAAAGTTTAAAAAAGTATGTTTCATTCTTATTCAGATGACATCATATTTTCCCTTGAAGTGGATAGTATTTTTCATTATGAATCCTTTGGAATTGTTAAGTCATTTTACTGTTGAGGATAGCTGTTCATTGTACAATATTGTTGTTTCTATGTACAGTATTCTCCTGGTTCTGATCACTCTGTATCAGTTCATTTAAGTCTTTCCAGATTTTTCTGAAGTCAACCTGCTTTGCATTTCTTTTTTCTAATATTTATTCTCATTTTGTACAAATAATATTTTTACATTAATAAAATATTATTGTTTAAGAGTAAATAAAATACCCCTCCCCCATAAATATAGACTCACTTGAGCAATAAAGTAAAGGGGAGAGAAAAAATTAAAATTAAAAAAATAATAGTAATAATTGTAGGTATGGCCAGGTGTCGCAATGGACAGAGCACCAGCCCTGGAGCCACGAGCAAAAAACCAAAAAAAGGAAAAAAAAGACCCAAAATAAAATAAAATAGTAATAATAGTAGGGGTGGCTGGGTGGAGGACAGAGCATTGGCCCTTGAGCCAGGAGCACCTGGGTCCAAATCCTGCCTCAGACACCCAGAGATCATCCTGCTATGTGGCCCCAGGCAGGCCACCCAGCCCCATTTGCCCTACACCCTCCCCGAAATAATAATAATAATAAAAAATGTGCTTCAGTCTTTGTTCCAACACCAACAAAAACTCTCTCACGGGTGGATCATATTCTTTATGCGATAAGTCCATTGCAAAAGTTACTTCCAGATTTTTCCAACATTACCATTGCTGATCGCAACTCCCTCCTTTCTTATTTCTCCACTACCATGTCCTATATTTTCTCTCTCCTTTCACTCTGACTCTGCTGTAGGGTAGCTGAGTGGCGCAGCAGACAGATCCCTGGTTCTGCGGCCAAGAGGCCCTGAGCCCCAACACCACCCCTTAGGCCCAGTATCCACCTGGCCCTATGGTCTAGGACAGGCCTTCCAATCCCAGCCCCTTGCAAGAAGTAAAAAAGAAAATGTGTTATATCTGACCACTCTCACCCCATGGTCCATTCTCTCCTCCATCACTCAAATCCCTCTGTTCCCCCTGTCCCCCTTCTCTCCTTCTTACTCCAGATGTCTATACCCCATTGATTATATATGCAGTTTCCTCTCCTAGCCACCTCTGATGAGAGCAAAGATTCCCTCATTCCCCCCTTGCCTCCCCCCCTCCATATCATTGCAATAGCTCATTGTAAAAAGAAAAATCTTATTATATGAAATATCTTGGCCTATTCCCCCTCTTCTTTTACTTTCTCCCATTACATTTCCCTTTTTTTCTATTGACTCCATTTTTACACCATATTTTATCTTCAAATTCAGCTCTCTCCTGTGCTTCATCTATAAAAAGCTCCTTCTACCTGCTCTGTTAATTGAGAAGGTTCATATGAGTATTATCAGTGTCATTTTTCTATACAGGAATACATGCAGTTCATCATTAAGTCCCTCATATTTTCCCCCTCTCCTCCAATTTCTATGCTTCACCTGAGTCCTGTATCTGAAGATCAAACCTTTTGTTCAGCTTTGGCCATTCCGAAAGCAACATTTGAAATTCCCGTGGTTCATTCAAAGTCTATCTTTTTCCCTGGAAGAGGACATTCAGCCTTGCTGAGTAGTTGATTCTTGGCTGCATTCTAAGCTCTTTTGCCTTCTGGTATATTATATTCCAAGCCCTACGAGCTTCCAATGTAGTTGCTGCTAAGTCCTGTGTGATCCTGACTGCAGCTCCATGATATTTGAACTGTGTCCTTCTGGCTGCTTGTAATATTTTCTCTTTGACTTGGGAGTTCTGGAACTTGGCTATAATATTCCTCAGCGTTGGTTTTTTGGGATCTCTTTCTTGGGGGCGGGGGGATCTGTGGATTCTCTCCATTTCTATTTTGCCCTCTGCTTCTAGAATATCAAGGCAATTTTCCTGTAGTAATTCTTTGAAAGTGATGTCAAGGCTCTTTTCCTGATCATGACTTTCAGGCATTCCAATAATTTTGCATTTCTTAGAGTACAATAACATTTTATTACATTCCTATATGGCAACTTGTTCAGCCATTCTCCAATTAATTGGCATCTCCTCAATTTCCAATTCCTAGCTATCACAAAAAAGAGCTGTTATTTTTGTACAGATAAATTGTTTTTCCTTTATCATCTCTTTGAGATACAGGTCTAGTGGTGGTATTGTTGGGCCCAGCGGGATGCAAAGTTTTAAGGTCTATTTGGGTATAGTTCCAAATCACTCTCCAGAACGATTGGATCAGTTCATAACTCTATCATCAGTCTTGCACTTTATTCTGTAATGTCATAGAAATTCTTTAACAGGGGGAGGCTAGGTGGCACAGTGGATAGAGCACCGGCCCTGGAGTCAGGAGTACCTGAGTTCAAATATGGCCTCAGTCACTGAATAATTACCTAGCTGTGTGGCCTTGAGCAAGCTACTTAACCCCATTGCCTAGCAAAAACTAAAAAAAAAAATTCTTTAAGAATTAGCCATTTGAACCTCAAATATCAATATCTCCAGAGGTGTCGATAAGCTCAGCAACCCAGGTAACCAAGGGCAAGGACAAAGCAAAACAAAACATCTCCAATTAGATATACAGCAGGAGCAAAGCCTGGCCCTGGCACAAAGCCCCATTTTGGAACCAAAGCTGGGAGATTCGTAAGACAAAGTTACTGACTGTTATATAAAAATTATCACAGATGGCAAGCAAAATTCAAAGGATAACAAGGATTTTCCATAAGGTCTGTACAGATACCTAGAAGAAATGAAACAAATTCAAAATATTAAAAACTGGAAGAGAGAAATAATTAGTATTTTAGAAGTGAAAGTAGTAAATCTTACCCAATTTACAGGCTTCCTAAAAACTTTAATAGACTAAACAGAATTAATGACTCCAAGAGATAGCAAGAAATAGTAAAAGCAAAAAATCAAAGATTGGAAAAAATAGGAAATGGGAAATTCAGACCTGGGAAGGGAATAAGGACTACCGTGACAGATTTCTATTCCCTACAGCACATTTTTTATTTTTTTCCAGTGCTCCAGGCATCAGATTATGGGCACTGACAAAAGCAGTCTAGATGTTTGGACCTTTAGTTTTCACCTCTCCAGCTTTCCCAGTGACATGGATTTGAGGAGGGGATATGCCAGGCTATCATTAGAAAACTGCTGTGTTACTGTTGTCAACATCACTGCCACTGAGAAGAGAAGGGAAATGCCACCACCTTCTTTCTCTGGGTGTTTTGTCTTTTTTGCCTAAGTCCCAAAGCATGACATTTCTTTGCCTCAGAAGATGAATGAAAACTCAAGATCAAGACAGAATATCTCTGTCCCCTCTGAAGAGGTACAATTAGGCTATTAACTTCCTCATTCAGTTAATTTAGCAAGGGATAATTGAGAAAAGTTAGTAGAACCAATAAAGATGTTTCTTTATTTGCATATAATTGCTGTCAATGTAATTTTTATGATACCTTGTTATATGTTATTGTGTACAAAATTATCACTTTTTATTAGTATTAGAATGTTTCATGGATCCATTTTTTGTTGAGTTTTACTTATTCTTTCTTTTTTATTTTATTTAAGACTATTATTTCACTCCCTTCCACCCCCACCCCCCAACTCTTCTCTTCATCTAGATCAATTTCTCCAAAGTGAGATCATGGCATTGATCACAAGGGTTGCATGAACAAACAATTAGAGGGTGAAAAGATGTCTAGCTCCTTCCCTTTTGGTGATAGTCAATCAAAGGGCTTGTCTTCAACAGAGTTTCATCTACTCTTATTTCTTAACCTTCTCTTATTCTTCCCTTTCTCTTGTGAAAGTTCTTAACTTCTTCAGAACCAGTCATTGCAAATGATGTTGGAAAAGCCTGAAAATGCCAAACACTTCATCCCCAACACACCTACTCCCTGTCCCTCAGAATACTTCATGGCTGTAACAGCTAACCTTGGAAGACTAGTCATATTCTCTGGAACTGAGAATAAAAGAGTCTTTTCTTTGCTACCTTTTAATTTTGAATGGAACAAAGTGAAGTCTGAGCAGTTCTGGATGGATTGCATTGTGTAGTATTTTATTTCTTATGATTTTATTCTCCCCCCCCCCAACCTATTCCTTCCCCAGACTTCCTATTTTTTTTTAAAATAGATTTTATTTTTTCAAACAGTAAAAAATCTGCTTCTCTGCCTCTTGCTCCACTGCCTCCCCATCTTCCCCCCAAAATGAGAAAGAAAAACAAAACTTTTAAAACATATTCAGACTTATTAAAACATTATTCAAATATAAAATATTCAAGCAAAACAAATTTCTGCATTGGCCATAAACAAAAAAAGAATATGCCTAATTTTGCATTCTGAGTCCTTCACTAAAAGGTGAATTAGGAAATGGACAGCATGTTTCATTTTAAGACCTCTAGAATAATGGTTGGTCATAAGGTTAATCAGGGTTCTTAATTCTTCAAAATTATTTGTCCTCATATTGTAAACATTGCATAAATTTGTTTCCCTGGTTTGGTTCATTTCACTCTACAGTAGTTCATACAAGTCTTGTTCAGCCATTCCCCAATTGTTGGGTATCATTTATTTTGACACCTCAAAAGAGTTATTATAAATGTTTTTTTTTTTATGTAAGTCCTTTTCTTTTTTTCACTTGTCTGGGATATAGACCTAGTATTTGGCACTTGTACCTGATATATTTTTATTAATTATTTATTGAATTAAATTTACAAGATTGTTGAATTCATGGAGGTAAGTGGTATATTAGACCTTGTGTTAAGAAAGCATGCTGGGACAGCTAGGTGGTGCAGTGAATAGAACACTGGCCCTGGAGTCAGGAGTACCTGGGTTCAAATCCGCCTTAGACACTTAATAATTACCTACCTGTGTGGCCCTGGGCAACCTACTTAACTCCATTGCCTTGCAAAAAAAAAAGCATGCTAGCATTGAAGATATAATTAAAAATTCTATAGAAAGCATTACTTGGGGGAGGGGCAGAGCCAAAATGGTGACAAGAGAGGAAAGTCTCTTAGGTGCTCTCTCATAAAACTTTGAAACTAAGGACTTTAACTAAATTTTTGAGAGGCAGAACCCACAGAGGGTCCCAGGGAGATAGTTCTCCTACTCAAGGTAACCTGGAAAAGAGCAGAAAGGCTCTGCTCCCCGGGGTCAGAGGGGCGGCCAGCCAGAGGTGTGGCCCGCCAGAGCAAAAGAACTTCAGCCTCCTGGAGGCAGTCCCAGGCACTGGGAGCTGCGGCTCACAGTAGAGGGTGAGCTTCCTGAGCTACACCCAGGGAGCACTGGGCACAAATTGGGGGAACAGTGGGGGACCTCTGCCAGAGCAAGCACGTGAAGTCCAGCCCTCAGGGCACACAGTGAGCAGCTTGACCACTGCATTCCAAATCCAGGAAACAAGCAGGAGTCCCCAGGACATGAGCCCATTGAACCTAAGGAGGGGAGTGAAGAGAGACTGCAGAGCTCTGCCCCTGAAACAGGACTTTGGGGTTCTGAACACATTCAGATCCTGATCACAGTCTAGGCCCCCCATAGAACAGCAGGGCCCCCCCACACCTTAGCCCTGTGGCAGAGGGGGACGCATATGGTCATTCACAGACCAGGAGAGAGGACAGAGCCTCACACACTGAGACCCTTTTGGGAGTGTCCCAAAAGCTCAGGAAGCACCCCCAAAACAGGATTAGGCTGGGAAAATGAGCAAGCAGAGAAAAAAGAGGAACACCATTGAAATATATTTCGCATATGAGCCCAAGAAGGATCAAAACACTCAGTCTGAAGATGAGGAAGCACAAGCTCCTGCATCTAAAGACTCCAAGAAAAACAGAAATTGGGCTCAGGCTATGACAGAGTTCAAAAAAGACTTTGAAAATCAAATGAGGGAGTTAGAAGAAAAACTGGGAAAAGAAATGAGAGAGATGCAGGAAAAACATGAAAATGAAGTCAGCTGCTTAGTCAAGGAAATCCAAAAAAAAATGCTGAAGAAAATAGCATGCTAAAAACCAGCTTAGGTCAAATGGATAAAACAGTTCAAGAAGTTATTGAGGAGAAGAATGCTTTAAAAAGTAAAATTGGCCAGATGGAAAAAGAGATAAGAAAGCTCTCTGAGGAAAACAAATCCTTCAGACAAAAAATAGAACTCAGGGAGATTGATGAATTTACCAGAAATCAGGAATCAATACTTTAAAACCAAAAAAAATGAAAAATTAGAAGAAAATGTGAAACATCTCATTGAAAAAACAACTGATATGGAAAATAGATTTAGGAAAGATAATTTAAAAATTATTGGAATACCTGAAAGTCATGATCTGGAAAAGAGCCTTGACATCATTTTCAAAGAATTACTACAGGAAAATTGCCTTGATATCCTAGAAGCAGAGGGCAAAATAGAAATGGAGAGAATCCACCGATCTCCCAAGAAAGAGATCCCAAAAAACCAACCCCTAGGAATATTATAGCCAAGTTCCAGAACTCCCAAGTCAAAGAGAAAATATTACAAGCAGCCAGAAGGACATAATTCAAATATCCTAGAGCTGCAGTCAGGATCACACAGGACTTAGCAGCAACTACATTAAAAGCTCATAGAGCTTGGAATATAATATACCAGAAGGCAAAAGAGCTTGGAATGCAACCTAGAATCAACTACCCAGCAAAAATGAATTTCCTCTTCGAGGGAAAAAGATGTATTTTCAATGAACCAGGGGAATTTCAAATGTTGCTTTCGGAATGGCCAGAGCTGAACAGAAGGTTTGATCTTCAAATACAAGATTTACGTAAAGCATAGAAATTGGAGGAGAGGGGGAAAATATGAGGGACTTAATGATGATGAACTGCATATATTCCTGTATAGAAAAATGACACTGATAATACTCATATGAACCTTTTCAATTAACAGAGAAAGCTGAATTTGAAGATAAAATATGTTGTAAAAATGGAGTCAATAGAAAAAAGGGAAATGTAATGGGAGAAAGAAAAAGGAGAGGGGGAATAGGCCAAGATATTTCATATAATAAGTTTTTTTCTTTATTACAATGAGCTATTGCAATGATATGGAAGGGGGGGAGGCAAGGGGGAATGAGGGAATCTTTGCTCTCATCAGAGGTGGTTAGGAGAGGAAACAGCATATATACTCAATGGCGTATGGAGTAAAAGGAGGGGTGGACAGGGGGAAGGGGGGGATGTTAGTGATGAAGGAGAGGATGGACCATGGGGGGAGAGTGGTCAGATATAACACATTTTCTCTTTTATTTCTTGCAAGGGCCTGGGATTAGATGACCTGTCTGGGACCATAGGGCCAGGTGGATGCTGAGCCTAAGGCGGGGTATGGGGGCTTGGGGCCAGGGATCTGTCTGCTGTGCCACTCAGCTACACTACAGCAGAGTCAGAGTGAAAGGAGAGAGAAAAATATAGTATGTGGTAGTGGAGAAATACAAAAGGAGGGAGCTGTGATCAGCAATGGCAACAGTGGAAAAATATGGAAGTAACTTTTGCCATGAACTTATCATAAAGAATGTGACCCACTCATGACAGAGTTGTTGGTGTTTGAACAAAGACTGAAGCACATTTTTTATTATTATTATTTGGGGGGGGGATGCAGGGCAAATGGGGCTGGGTGGCCCACCTGGGGCCGCATAACAGGGTGATCGTTGTGTGTCTGAGACCAGATTGCGACCCAGGTGCTCCTGGCTCAAGGGCCAATGCTCTGTCTGCCACCCAGCCACCCCTTCTATTATTAATATTTTATTTTATTTTGGGTTTTTTCCCCTTTTTTTGGTTTTTGCAGGGCAGTGGGGTTGGGGTGGCTTGCATGTCACACAGCTGAGTGATTTTTGGGTGTACAGGGCTGGATATGGGCTCAGGTGCTCCTGGCTTCAGGGCTGGTGCTCCATATATTGTACCACCTGGCCATACCTACAATTATTACTATTTTTTTAATTTTAATTTTTTTCTCTCCCCTTTACTTTATTGCTCAAGTGAGTCTATATTTTTTTGGCAGGAGGGGGTATTTTGTTTACTCTTAAACAAGAATATTTTATTAATCTAGAAAAAAACATTATTTGTACAAAATGAGAATAAGTAAACGTTAAATTAGATATGAAAAAAAGAAAAAAGAAAGCATTACTTGTGAAATCTACCAACATTTCAGATCTTAGAGATGTGGGTTACAGCATATGCCAGAGAGACATCATCTAGTAAATTAAGTGTTCATTTTGGGAGAGAGGAAAGGAGGAAGTGGTATGGGAGCATGAGAGAGGAAATCTGTACTCGAGTATAATGACAACTGAAAACTGGAGCAGATGGAGAAATCCTATGGGAAACAAAAGACATTGAGTTAGATTTGGATTCAAGTTTCTTATGTATGCCTGGACAGAATCTAATACCCATACCAGTTATGACTTTAAAATATTGAGATGTGAAAATAATTTTTAAAAATTCATAGGTTGCTTAAATATTATAACAAAGCGATGAATTAATGTTACTTCTCTTTTGTCATGAGTTTGATGTATGTTGCCAAGAATGAGATGCTTAAAAGAACCATTTATTTCTAATAGATACTGTGATAGCTCTTTGAGTTTTAGATTGAGGTCCTTTTCAGATGCAACACTAAATCATGATGGTGTTTTTTGTTCTTTAAAGATTTGGAGAAAGGGAGCTCTTCAAAGCCAACCTTCCTGTTTGTGTCTTGAATCTATCCCCTCTTATCTCCTCTAGGATCTTGCAGCTTTGATAATCCTCATTTTCTCCCTGATTTTAATCTCTTCTTATCCAATGGCTCCTTCTCTAATACTATAAGCATGTCTATTTCTCTCTCATTCATAAAAAGCTTTCATTTGACTCTATCAGCCCTTCAAGCTATTGTTTTATTTTTCTTGTCCCTTTTCAGCCAAACCATGGAAAATGCTATCTACCTTCCTTGCCTCTACTTTTCTAACCTCACACTTCTTTCTCAGTTCCTTTTTCCTAATTGTATCATTCAATTGAAACTGCTTTCTCCTAGGTTATAAATGATCCTTAGCTTCCAATTCCAAGTGAATGACTTCTCAATTCTCATCCTTTTTGACTTCTGCAGCATTTGACACTGTTGATCTCTTGTTCTCTTAATCTCTTTTTTCTGGATTTTGGTGACACTTGTCTCTACTGGTTCTCTCCCTACCTATCTGGTTGCCTTGTTCTTAGAATCCTTTGCTGCATCATCACCGAAGTTCTACCACTTATATAGACAGACATCTAAGGTTCTTTTCTGGATCTTAAATCTCTTGGTGATTTTATTAGTTCTCATAGGTTCAATTATAATCTTTATGCAAATAACTCCCAGATCTATATATCTAAATCCCGACTCTTTCCTGAACTCCATTTCCTGAACTCCATCAGTCTTTATTGAACATTTCTAATTGATGGTCCCAAAGGCATCTTCAATTCAATATGCCACAAAATTGGGAGGGATTCCTAGTATGCTGTATTCCATGCAATCCAAAAAGATCTTGCTAGGGAATTGAGTTGAATCTAAAAAGGCAAAGTTCAGTCAGGATAAATGTAAATTCTTTTTGGTTCAGTTATTTCAGCCATGGTCTATTCTTCATGACCCCATTTGGGGTTTTCTTGGCAGAGATTCTTGGGTGGCTTGCCATTTTCTTCTCCAGCTCATTTTACAGGTGAAGAAACTGAGGTAAACAGAATTAAGTGATTTGCCCAGGGTCACACAGTTGGCAAGTGTCTGAGGCCAGATTTGAACTTTCTCACTCCAGGCCTGGTGCTCTGTTTACTACACTACCTCCAATGTAATATTTTACATGGTTTTAAAAAATAAACTTCCCAACTACATGATGGAGTTGGTCTGAAAACAATCTGAGTGTTATAGTTGACTTCAGACTCATTGTTAGTAGTGTGTTTTAGCAATCAAAACAGAACAAAATGAATCTGATCTTGGACTATATCACATGAAGGCATAACTTTCACAAATCAGGAGATAATAGTTTCACTGCCCTCATCAGTTCTCATCTGGTGTTATTATATTCAGTTCTGTTGTTTGGTTTAAAAAGTTCATTGATAAAATGGAGAGTGTCCACAGAACAGCAAACAAGATGGTGAAGAACTTTTGAGTCCATGTTCTATGAAGGTGTTTTGAAAGAACTAGGTATTTTTTAAACTAATTTTTATAAAGATATTATTTGAGTTTTACAATTTCCCCCCCAATCTTACTCCCCCCCCCCCCACGGAAAGCAATCTGTCAGTCTTTACTTTGTTTTCATGTTCTACCTTGATCCAAATTGGGTGTGATGAAAGAGAAATCATATCCTTAGAGAAGAGACAAGAAGTCTGAGGTAACAAGATCAGACAATAAGATATTTGTTTTTTCTAAATTAAAGGGAATATTCCTTGAACTTTGTTCAAACTCCACAGCTCCTTATCTGGATACAAATGGCACTCTCCTTTGCAGACAGCCCAAAATTGCTCATTATTGTTGCACTGATGGAATGAGAGAGTCCTTCAAGGTTGATCATCACTCCCATGTTGCTGTTAGGGTATACGGTGTTTTTCTGGTTCTGCTCATCTCCCTCAGCATCAGTTCATGCAAATCCCTCTAGGCTTCCCTGAAATCCCATCCCTCTTGGTTTCTAATAGAACAATAGTGTTCTATGACATACATATACCACAGTTTGCTAAGCCATTCCCAATTGAAGGACATTTACTGGATTTCCAATTCTTTGCCACCACAAACAGGGCTGCTATAAATATTTTTGTACAAGTAATGTCTTTACCCTTTTTCATCATCTTTTCAGGATATAGGCCCAGTAGTGGTATTGCTGGGTCAAAGGGTATGCACATTTTTGTTGCCCTTTGGGCGTAAGAACTAGGTATTTTAACCTAGTTATAAAATATAAACTTAGGGGAAGGATGTTATATGCATAAAATTATTTTAAAGATTTTTGAGGTAGAACAGGGACTAAGCTTATTCTGTTTTTCTGGTCCCTGAAGGTAGAACAAAGATCAAGACAAGGAAGGAGCAAAGAGGAAAATGTAGGCTTGATATCAGGAAGTACTTTCTGATAATTAGAAAGTAGAAATAGCTGCCTAAATTGGAAAGGGCTACCTTAAGAAATGGTGGGTTCCTTTTTTCCTCTTGGAGGTATTCAAGCAATATCCAAAACAGAATTCATTAGTTTGATCCACCCTATGAAATCCTTTGCTCTTTCTAACATTTTTATTTCTTTTGAGGTTAAGATGATCCTTCCAGGAACTCAGGTTTTCCACTTTGGACTCATACTTGACAATTCTCTTTCTCACATCTAATTACCAAGTCTTTGAATTTTACTTCCATAATATGTTTAGCATCTACCTCTGTCACAAGGGCATTACTATAGATTGGACCCTTATCACTTCTTAATTATTGTAACCATGGTGTATTGCACAGTTTCTGGACAGAGTAGGCACTTAATAAATATTTGTTAACTTTACTTGAACTAGAATATTATCATTGCCTCCCAACTGTTCTCCTTCCCTAGTCTTCTGCCTCTGTAATTCATATACCATAGAACTACTAAATTGATATTCCCTTTTTTCAAAATGGAGAATTTATTGAAATAGAATATGAAAGATTTAGACACATAAAATAAGGGGCCTGCTCCTCTGAAAATGAAATAAGTCCAAAGTTACAATACAGGAAGAAAATAAATTCATTTTGCCTTCTAACTGGTGATAGCTTTAACTAACTGGTTAAAATAATTGCCACCTAGTGACAGTTTAATTTAATAGTATATCAACTCAAGTGCAATAAAAAATAGTTGAACATTTCATGCTAAAGATTTTATTCTCCAAACCTTTAATGGAATGGCATCCTTTCATTGGGATACTGTTATTTATAGTTTGAGATTTTTTTGTATTTTAAAAACATATTTATTTTTCTAACTACCTGCAAAGATAGTTTTCAACAGTCATTTTTTTGGTAAGGTATTGAGTTTCACCTCTCTCTCTCTCTCTCTCTCTCTCTCTCCTCAATCTTCCCCCTGACAGAAAGCAATCTAATATAGGCTATATGTGTATAATTAAGTTAAGCATATATCCATATTAACCATGCTATAAAAGAAGAATCAAGTCAAAAGAGCAAAAAAAAAAAAGAAAAAAATATAATTTATAAGACAACTTTTAAAAACTGAAAATAGTAAACTTTGATCTTCAGTTATACTCCTGGATATGGGTGGTATTTTCCATCACAAGTCTTTTAGAATTATCTTTTATTATTGTACTGCTGAAATCATCACTCAATGTTGCTTGTGTATGTACAATGTTTTGGTTCTGCATATCTTCTTCTTTTGGTTCATGCAAGTTTTTCCAGGCTGTCCCATCCCCCAAGATTTCTTATGGAACAGTAGTGCTCTATCAATTTATATATGATGGATTTTTCCAATTCTTTGCCACTATGAAAAGAGCTACTATAAATTTTTTGTACATGTGGATTTTTTACCCTTTTTTGTAATCTCTTTGGGATATAGACATAATGGTGGTATTACTGGATCAAAAGGTACATGCTTTGGATGTAATTCCAAATTACTCTCCAGAAAGGTTGTATCAGTTCACAACTCCATCAACAATACATTAGTGTCACAGGCAAAATGAGAGTCTTTTTTTACAAAGGGTTAAGTGACTTGCCCAAGGTCACACTGCTAGGTAATTATTAAGTGTCTGAGGCTGGATTTGTACTCAGGTCTTCCTGTTCTATTTACTGCTCTATGCCACATAGCTACCTCCACGGAGATTCTTTTTTTTTGTTTATTTATTTTATATTACTATAATAATTTTGTTGTGAGAGTAATCATAACCCCCCCCCCCAAAGATGAGAAACCTCAAGAATAGCAAGAGAGGAAAAAAAGTATACTTCAGTCTGTGTTCAAATTCCAAGGCTCCCTAAAAAAATTCCAATGGCTCTGTCTCTGGGATGAGTTGCCTTCCCCATCATAGCCACCAGAGAAGTTGTTTCAATATTTTTCTCACAGTTGCTATCACTTGCTGTATTTCCCCTCCATTCTCATCTATGTCATTCTCTCTTGCCTTTCATCCTGTCCCTGTTCAGAAGTGTGTTATATCTGAGTATCCTCTCCCATGATCTTCATTTTCTTCCATCACCTATTCCCCTATTAAGTGTATATGCTATTTCTTCTCTGAGCCATTTCTGATGAGAATGAAGGCTCACTCATTCCCCCATTCCAACTCCATTGTAAAAGCTTTTTCTTGACTCCTGTATGAAATATCTTAGTGCCTTCTTCCTTTCCCTTCTCTTCCTCCCAGTACTTTATCACTCATCGACTCCATCTTTTTACTATATTATACCATTATATTCAGCTCCTTCCTGTGCCTTGTCTATATATGCTCCTTCTAACAGCTCTTATAAATGAGAAAGTTCATATTAGTTATCAATATCTTCTTCCCATGTAGGAATACAAGCAGTTCAACATCATTAAGTTCCTCATAATTAGTCCTTTTTATCCACCCCTTCTATGATTCCCCTGAGTCCTATACTTGGAGATCAAACCTTCTGTTCAGCTTTGGTTCTTCCAGTAGAAAAGTTTGAAAGTCCCCTGTTTCATTAAAAGTCCATCTTTTCCCCTGAAAGAGGATGTTCAGTTTTGCTGGGGAGTTGATTCTTGGTTGTAAACCAAGATCTTTTGCCTTATGCACCCTTAATGTAGATGCTGCCAGATCCTGTGTAATCCTGTCTATAGAGCCATGACAATTGAATTGCTTTTTTTTTTGTCAGTTTTTAGTATTTTCACTTTGACTTGGGAGTTTGGGAATTTGGCTGTAATATTCCTGGGAGTTTTTCTTTTGGGATCTCTTTCAGCAGGTGATAGGCAAATTCCCTCAATTTCTATTTTATCCTCTGCTTCTAGGATCCCAGGCCAATTTCGATGTATCATTTCTTGAAAAATGAAGTCTATGCTCTTTTCCTGGTCATGACTTTCTGGTAGTCTAATAATTTTAAAATTATCTCTTCTGGATCTGTTTTCAAGATCAGTTATATTTCCAATGAAATATTTCACATTTCCTTCTAATTTTTGTTTTTTTTGGTTTAGTTTTATTTCTTTCTGAGTTCTTGCAAAGTCATCAGCTTCCTTTACTCTATTCTGCATTCTTTTTTCTTCAGAGAGCTTTTTTAATCTCCTTTTCCAGCTAGCCAATTCTGCTTTTTAAGGCATTCTTCTTCTCATTTGCCTTTTATGTTGCTTTTTCCATTTGGCCTAAAGTGGTTTTTAATATGTTTATTTTTCTTCAGCATTTTTTGTATTTCTTTCACCAAGTTGCTGACTTGGTTTTCATGATTTATCTGCATTGTTCTCATTTCTCCTCCCAATTTTTCCTCTCCCTCCCTTAATTGCTTTTCAAAGTCTTTTTTGAGCTCACCCATAGTATGAACCCATTTTCTATAACTTTTGGAGGTTTTTGATACAGATACTTTGATTTTGTTGTCATCTGAGTATGTATTTTGGCCCTCCATGGGACCAAAGTAATGCTTTATGGTCAGATTCTTCTTTTTCTGTTGTTTGCTCATTTCCTCAGCTGATGACTGATTTATCACACTTCCAAGGCTTGGGGGGGTGGTTTGGGACAACCCACAGGGAACTTAATTCCTCCAGAGTCTCATGAGAGGCTCTGACTGCTCTCTTGCCTGTGTTCAGGCTCTCCCCTCTTCCCTGGAGCTGTGAGAAGGGTCTGCTCAGCTATGGAGGTGTTGTGGGGGCCCATACTACAACCTGGATCTGAGTGTGGGCAAACAGCTGAGTCCTGCTCCAGACAGAGCAGAGAGACCTCTGCAGTCTCCCCTGACCCCCTTACCATTTATGGGCTATGGATGTGCTGGGTGGCTGTGCCAACCTAGCTGCAGGTTCTTACCACAGGGCTGCTCTGAGGCTGGAGCCACATTTACTCTGGTGTGGCAGAGTTCTCTCACTGCCCCTTCTGGCTGTCCCGGATGGTCCCTGGGCCAAGAGGTTTGGAAACTATCCCCTCTGCTACAGACCTAGGTACCCCCGCTGAGATTCTTTTTTTTTAAGAAAAATTTTGTTTATTTTGAATTTTACAATTTTCCCCCTAATCTTGCTTCCCTCCCCCCATCCCCCACAGAAGGCAATCTGTTAGTCTTTACATTGTTTCCATGGTATACATTGATCTAAGTTGAATGTGATGAAAGAGAAATCATATCCTTAAGGAAGAAAAATAAAGTATAAGAAATAGCAAAATTACATAATAAGATAACTTTTTTTTAAATTAAAGGTAGTAATCTTTGGTCTTTGTTCAAACTCCACAATTCTTTCTCTGGATACAGATGGTACACAGAAACCCCAAAATTGTGCCTGATTGTTGCACTGATGGAATGAGCAAGTCCATTAAGGTTGATCATCACCCCCATGTTGCTATTAGTGTGTCCAATGTTCTTCTGGTTCTGCTCACCTCATTCAGCATCAGTTCATGGAAATCCTTCTAGGCTTCCTTGAATTCCCATTTCTCCTGGTTTTTAATAGAACAATAGTATTCCATCACATACATATACCACAGTTTGTTAAGCCATTCCCCAAATGAATGACATTTACTTAATTTCCAATTCTTTGCTACCACAAACAGGTCTACTATGAATACTTTTGTACAAGTGATGTTTTTACCCCTTTTCACAATCTCTTCAGGCTATGGACCCCAACTGAGATTCTTTTTTTTTTTAATTTAAATTTATTTTTATTAAAGATATTATTTGAGTTTTACATTTTCCTGCAATCTTGCTTCCCCCCCCCCCCCCGAGAGCACTCTGTCAGTCTTTACTTTGTTTCCATGTTGTACCTTGATCCAAATTGGGTGTGATGAGAGAAAAATCATATCCTTAAAGAGAAGAGAAGTCTAAGAGGTAACAAGATCAGACAATAAGCTGTTTTTTTCCCCTAAATTAAAGGGAATAGTCCTTGCACTTTGTTCAAACTCCACAGCTCCTTATGTGGATACAGATGGCACTCTCCTTTGCAGACAGCCCAAAATTGTTCCCGATTGTTGCCCTGATGGAATGAGCAATTCCTTCAAGGTTGAACATCACTCCCATGTTGCTGTTAGGGTGTACGGTGTTTTTCTGGTTCTTCTCATCTCACTCAGCATCAGTTCATGCAAATCCCTCCAGATTTCCCTGAAATCCTGTCCCTCCTGGTTTCTAATAGAACAATAGTGTTCAATGACATACATATACCACAGTTTGCTAAGCCATTCCCCAATTGAAGGACATTTACTGGATTTCCAATTCTTTGCCACCACAAACAGGGCTGCTATAAATATTTTTGTACAAGTAATGTTTTTACCCTTTTTCCTCATCTCTTCAGGATATAGACCCAGTAGTGGTATTTCTGGGTCAAAGGGTATGCACATTTTTGTTGCCCTTTGGGTATAGTTCCAAATAACTCTCCAGAAGGGTTGGATGAGTTCACAGCTCCACCAACAGTGTAATAGTGTCCCAGATTTCCCACATCCCTTCCAACAATGATCATTATCCTTCCTGGTCATACTAGCCAATCTGAGAGGTGTGAGGTGGTACCTCAGAGAAACTTTAATTTGCATTTCTCTAATAATTAATGATTTAGAGCATTTTTTCATATGGCTATGGATTACTTTGATCTCATCTGTAAATTACCTTTGCATATCCTTTGACCATTTGACAATTGGGGAGTGGCTTTTTGTTTTAAAAATATGACTCCGTTCTCTGTATATTTTAGAAATGAGTCCTTTGTCAGACAACTGAGATTCTTAAAGCACAGATCTGACTGTCATTTATTACTCTTGCCTTTAGGATAAAATACAGACTCTTGATTTTTAAAGCCTTTCACAATTTGTCTTCAGTCTATATTTCCAGGCTTGTTAACAATTATTCACCTTCATTGACTTTTACGTTCCAGACAAATTGTCTGACTTTCTGTGTTCTATATAAGGCATTCTGTGCTTTCAAATAGCTGTGCCCAAGGCCTTGGTTGCACTTCTTTCTTGACTCCCTACTTTCCTTTAAAGGTCAGCCAAAGAGCCATTTTATAAAGCAGGACAATACTGATCTGCCCAGTTGCTTGTGCCCACCCTCCTAAATTTACTTTGCATGACAGTTATTGTATATGTGTGTGTTCTTGCTTCTCTCCAATAGAATATTAACTCCTAATCTGTTTGTTGCCTTTTGGTATTTACAAGACTAATGCCTAGGACAATGCCAGATAAATAGTATTCATAAGCATTCACAAATGCTTGTTAAAGAAATAGAGATGAAGTAATTAAGAGTGGTCCTATTAATGAGTTCTGATGGATGCTACTAATCTGGAAAGGTGTTAAGTAAGAGCTGAGTCATGATTCTGAAGACCAATGTAGCCAAGTTTGAAGAGGATGGCTCAATTTTGCCCATGGCAACCTTCAAAGATAGCTAGATTATGAATGCTACAATTTGTGTTGGGGGGAGAGAACACCTTCATTGAGCAATTGACTTGAACTACTGACAAAACACAGTAACTCAAAAGGGCAAACCAATCAATTAACCAATAAACATTTATTAAACATCTACTATGTAACAGGAAAGGGATACAAAGACAAAAACTGAAAGAGTTTGATCATTTCAGTTGTGTTTGACTCTTCATGACCCCATTTGGCTTTTTCTTGACAAAGATACTGTAGTGGTTGGCCATTTGTTTGTCCAGCTACAGTTTACAGCTAAGGAAATTGAAGCAAAGAGGATTAAGTGAGTTGTCCAAGATTACACAGCTGCCTGAAGTCAGATTTGAACTTGGGAAGATGATTCTTCCTAACTCTAGACTCAGCACTTTACCCACTGTGCTACCATTGTTAATTGACCCTTTCTCTAGGCAGCCCATTCCAATTTTGGCAGTCATTTCTACTTTCTAATTGTTTATGTTTTCGTTTGAAAGTCATCTACTTTATATTTTTGATGTTTTATTTATGTTTTGTTTGTTTTTCATCATTACCTACCAACACTTTCATGGCCCAAATGCAAGTCTTTTATATTTATTAAATAAGTATAAATGTATATTACATTCTGCACTGCTATTCTATTACCTCTCTTCCAAAAGGCCAGAATCATACTTCATCAGTTGTCTGAAGTCATGACCAGGCATTTTGAGGTTAAGATTTTTCTTCAATCTATTAATCAACAAACATTTATTAAGCCCTTACTAAGGTACTGTGCTAAACATGGGGATAAAAGGAAAAAAGAAGCATAGTGCTTGCCCTTGACTAGATTATATTCTAATGAGGGAGACAGCAAGTAAAAGCAAAATTCTTTGTTCAGGCTTTCAACCTGATTCAGGAGGCAAAAATCAAGACAAAGTGAATTTAAAGGACTATAATCAAAGTAAGATAAGTAGCAACACAGAGCTTATCATTGAAGATCACAAGGATTTCAGGATGGGGCTAGTTTTTTTTGGGGGGGTTAACTTTAGTGATGAGATAAAGGCAATTTGCATAGATCCATAAAAGTAAAAGGAGGTGGGTCATTGTATTCTGGTATTACCCCCCAAGGTAGCAAGTAGGTGACAGTTTGCTGGGGGAAAAATAGGGGATGACTTGCAACAGGATCAAAAATGACAAAGCTACAGACTGAGCAACACCTCTCCCCCCAACACCAATTGACAGGCAGATCTAGGAACAATGGGTTACTGAGTCAAACAGAATTAATATAGATGTCAGAATGCAGAAGGGATCGATATCTGTCTATCAGGTAAAAGATAGCATTAGGGGGAAGACATTACCAATTTGGGGGAGGAGGTAGGAATGGGACACAGCCCCAGGAAAGACCTGCAGAAGATGATATTTTAGCTAAATTTTGAAGGAAGTTAAAAATTCAAAAGGTAAAAGTGAGAAAGAAAAACATTCCAAGCATAAGAGATAGCCAGTGCAAAGGTTTGGAGGAGGATAATGGAGTGTTGTTGAAGAATAGTCAGGCAGTCATTATGGCTTCTCACATGGAAGGGAATAATGTGTAATCTCCATTACCTAGGGACCTCTTTCCTTAATTGGTTAGTTCATTCCAAAGTCTCCATTTTTAAGGAAAAAATGCCCAGGTCAGTCATGTCTGCATGACTTCATTCTCTGGATGTTCTCTACCATGCCCCTAAAGGGGTAACTTTTTTCCCTTTTCAATTTCCTTTTATGTAGTATCTTTTGTCTTTACACATGAAGGCAGGAGACTCTTTCAGCTTTTATTTATATTCTTGCACCACCATTCTATCCCCTCTCTTCTAAGAGACCAGAATCATACTTTGGTTTTCTGAAGTCATGAACGGGCATTTTAGGGTTAAGATTTCTCTTCAATCAATCAATCAACAAACATTTATTAAGCCCTCAATAAGGTACTGTGCTAAGCATGGAGAGAAAAAGAAAAGGAAAACATAGTTCTTGTTCTTGAGGAGATTATATTCTAAGAACAAACAAGTTAAAAGGAAAATTCTTTGTTCAGGCTTTCACACTGATTTAAGGAAGCAAAAAAATCAAGATAAGGTGAATTTCAAAGAGTTTATTCAACATAAGTCAAAATAGCAACACTAGGCTTATTACTAGGGATCATAAAGGTTTCAAGATGGGGCCAGCTTTTTTTGATAACTTTTTTTGATGAGATAATGGCAATTTGGATAGGTCCACAAAACTTTGTTGACTTGCCTTGTTAAAAGATGAAAAGGATATAAAGGAGTCAATTTGGGAAGAGCTTTAAATGCCAAATAGAGAAGCTTATATTGGAAGCCATTGTAATTTATTCAATAGGGCACTGGCATGGTCAAATCTACTTTTTTTTAAAGCTTTTACAAGATAGTGGGGTTAAGTGATTTGCCCAAAGCCACACAGCTTAGGTAATTATTATGTGTCTGGGATCGAATTTGAACTCAGGTCCTCCTGACTCCAGGGCTGGTACTCTATCCACTGTGCCACCTAGCTGCCCCTCAAATCTATCTTTAGATAAATTACTTTGGCAGCTTTTTGGAGGAAGATTTGGAGAGGAGAGAGATTTCATGCTGGGAAACCAATTAGAAAGTTGCTGCAATAATCCAGTGAGAAGTTATAAGAGCCTAGAGTGGTAATTGCTGCAATGAAGAGAAGAGAAATAAATGTATGAGAAATTATGGAGGTTGAAATGGCAAAACTAGTCAGCTGATTGTACATATGAAGTGGATACCTTGATTTACTTGAGCCCCACCCTCTCAATTATCCAGGTAACCAAAACAACCATATGAGGATTGACTATATGGATCTGATATACCAATAGTCCTTTGAAAGAACTAAGAATAAACCTAGCTGGACTTGCAGAAAATCAACAACTCTGAAGCCAATTATATTCCTATCAATTCTGAACTAGGCCCTGAGCTATTTGATGGCTTATAGACCTTCAAGAGAAATCCCTATTTTCAAAGACTTTATGGGCTTTGGAGACAACTTTATAACCAGAGCCTCTCCTAACTTTGGATAGGGGGCTCTATCCTTGGACTGCTAATCTGCTATCAAAGGGCCAGAGCCTTGACTCCTGGAATTCCTCACTCCCTCTCCCTCTCCATCTGGGGATAGGGCTCATTGACTCATTCCTTTCTAAACCCACCTTCCCCCCCCCCCCCCCAGATTCCTTACCTTTTGTTTAAAAACAATATTAACATTGCCCATTTATTACTTGGTGAGCTGGCAGCATAGGCTGTCAGTCCCCTTGTGCATGTTTTACATCCCCACTTAATAAAAACCTTTCTTTAATTTCACAAGCATTGTCTTCCTCTAGTTTTCTTTCCTATGGTGAGAACTGACCTTTTCATTCTCCAGGGATCTTCTCCTTTGGGGAAAAGAGAGATTGGGTCAGTTCTCACTATAGGAAATAATAAGGAATAATAAGTCAATAATAATTGACAATTACAAGGAAGTTCAGAAGAGGAGTGGGTTTTGGAGGAAAGTTAATGTTTTGGACATATGAATTTGAGATGCCTAGAGAATATTCATTTTGAAATTTCCAAAAGGCAGTTAGTAAAATGGAAATGGTACTCAGGAGAGATAGGGATGGATAAATAGATCTGGAAATCATCTGCTTGATAATACTGATAATTAAATTTATGTGAACTACTCAGATCATCAAATGAAAATGTATATCAATAGAGGGAAAGGGACCAGAACAGAGTCTTGGATAGGGCTATGACTTGGATGAAGATCCAGTAGAGAAGACTGAGAAAGGGAAGTCAGATAGGTAGTCAATTTGTCAACAAACATGTATTATATATTTTTTTCTGTCTTTCATTCTTGAAGAAGACCATGACATCAGGGAGGTGATGTCATGACATGCAAATGAATTGAATTTGGGTAAGGGGGTGCTGTGGAAAGTCACCCGCACTTTTTTCTCTGGAACATATGGGTCTAGTGGCCAAATATGAATCAGCTCACTGAAGACTGCCCTGAATGTGAGGTAATTAGGGTTAAGTGACTTGTCCAACATCACACAGCTAGTAAGTATGTCTCAAGTGTTTGAGACTGAATTTGAACTCAGGTCCTCTTGATTCCAGGGCCAGAGCTCTATTTATTATGCCACCTAGCTGTCCAGATATGTCTTAAGTATGGTGAAGAAGCAAGCGAGCATATAGGAAAAAAGAGAACATTTAGGAGAAGAAACTGGCAAATGCCACAGAAAAGTCCAGGATTAGATCACTAGGGAAATTTGATGGGAGCAGTTTTAGCTAATGAGGTAAAAAACCAGATTGCAGAGGGTTTAGAAAAGAATGGTGAGAAAGTGGAAGCCCCTACTTTATACAGTTCTTCCCTCCCCGCCCAAGGAGTTTAGAAAAGGAGGAGATATCAGGTGATAGATGGTAGATCTAGTGTGGCTTTTTTAATGATGGAGGAGGTTTGGGAGTGTTTGTAGCAAGCTAAGAAGGAACCAATACATAGGTAGAACCTGAAGATAGAAAGAGAATGGAGATGGTTGTAGGGGCAATCTTTAGGAGAAGATGGGAGGAGATGGTGTATATATATATATATATATATATATATATATATATATATATATATATATATATATATATATATATATAACCTAGTACAGAGAAGAGCCTTCACTTCAACAGATATTTATTTTAATGATTCCTCTAGCTAAAGTACCACACAATTTTTCAGCTCAAGTGGTCTTCCCCAGCCTACATTAACATGTTGGTCTCTCCATTTCCTGGAGGCAGGAAATTCTACCTCTGAGATTTCAAACTTAGCTAGAGAAACTCTTTCTCTGGGTTACTTTTATTTTTCAACTTCTCTTGTTCCAGGGCTGTGGAGAATTACTGGAGAAATCCTTGAAATTGAATCAGTTTCACTCACTACATATTAAAGTTCAGCCTTTCATGCACTCTTCCCTAAGCAATTTCTTATCTCAAAGCCTTCCTCTTCATTTTAAGGAGGCAGGGATTTTTCTCTCCTTTCATCTTTAATCTTCACTCTGACTTCTATACTTAGGAGACTTCTACTTCATTAAGGCATTTATGTGATATAAACCCAGTCATTTCCATTCCTTTATTCCTCATTAATCCCAGTATATGAAACAAAATATTAACTCAATTGTTACCTAAACTATGGATCCTTGCTCAGTCTTGATTGTGCAATATTCTTTGCTAAAGAATCCTATAAATTGTGATTTCAAAGTGATTTACTTGAGAGAGATATTGGAAATATCAGGAAACTCTTGTCAATTTGGACATTTCTCTTCATAAGTAGAAAAATGCTTACATTTTTTATTATTAATTTTTTGACAAGCTTATTCCCAAGAGTACAGCATTTTCTTTTTGTCAAACAATTCCTACTGTCTAGATGATGCAATGGATAGAGCACTAGGCCTGGAGTCATAAAGAAATCAGTTTAAATATAGCCTCAGACACATACTGGATATGCAGACCATTTAACCTCTATCTACCTTAGTTTCCTCATCTATAAAATGAATGGAAGAAGTAAATGACAAACTACTCCAGTATCTTTGCCAAGAAAACCCCAGAAAACTGGACACCACTGAGAGACAAAACAGACCAATGATCTACTTACTACCTATTTTTCCAAGTCCTTGTAATCAGATTTCTTCTTGAAACTATTTGCTCTAATGTCATCAATTTTTTTATTTTATTATGAAACCCATCAGTCTTTTTTTTTTTAGCCCTATTCTGCAGCTTTGAACATTATTGATCAATTCCACTACTTGGTCTCAATGAGATTATTACTATGCTTTCCTGATTTTCTCTCACTGCTCCTCTGAAACCCTCATTGTATATTTTACTTTTTTCTGATCCTCAAGATGGGATCTGCTATGGGATCTGCTTGTGTTTGGCCCTCTTCTCTTTTCCCTTGCTTTTCCTTGAGAATTATATTCATTCCTATGGCTTCAACTACTGTCTCCATGACAGTGATTCCCAAATCTCTATACGTAATCCTGACCACTCTTCAGACCTGTGTCTATTAGTCTGTAAATTCCTTGAGAGGAAGAATTGTAGATTTTTTTTTTACTATTTGCTTTTCTTTATGTCCCAAGTGTTTAGCATAATATCTGATATATAGTAGGTATTTAATACATGCTTTTGTTATCTATTAAACCTCCATACCAGCATGTTCTTGATGGCACCTAATATTTCAACATGTTTGAAATAAAATTCATATCCTTTTGTCTTAAGCCTAATCTTTCTTTCAATTTCACTATTCCTGTTTGTGGCATCTCTATTCGTTAAGGATGAATAATCTGAGGGTTAACTTGATTCTTTTTTCCCCCTTCTTTATCCAATTAGTTATGATGTCCTATGGATTACACTTTATCCACATCTCAAAAGCATTACCCATCTAGAAGCAGCTTAATATAAAAGGATAGAGTAGTTGGAGTCAGGAGTCCTGAATTTAAAAGCTCATCTATCTCAAAGATTTACTTTCGGTGTAATGAAGGGCAAATAACCTAATCTTTCAAAGCCTTGGTGTTCTCTCTTGTAAAATGAGATTAATAATTGCAATATCTTTCTCAAAGGGTTGTTGTGAGAAAAGTGCTTTACAAAATCTCTAAGTATAGGAGTCTTTAATATTCCTTCTTTTCTATTTCTATCACAATATCGGCCCCCATTCTCATTCACTTGAAATATAAAAATAGCCTTTTTACTCCAACTCTTTCTGTAATTCCATTCTTTATGATGCTATCAGAAAAATCTTTCTTATACTTGGGTCTGCTCACGTCAGGCCTCTGATCATCAGTGGCTGCTTTTTAGAGTTCCCCTTGAACCCAGTTTAAGGCAATTCATTCTAACTAGTGTCTAGAATATTAGTTTAGAATTAACACTGGGTCTAGCATCTGAAAAACTGGGTGCCTTCATGTGCTAGCTCTGCCTCTTATTACCTACCTTTTGGACACATCATTTCATCTTTTTAGATCTCACTTTTCTCATTATTCAGAATGAATTAGATGACTTTTGAGGTTCTTTTCTGGCTCCAAATCCATGATCTTGTAAAGTTCAAACCCCTTTGTTTGTCTTTGAAAGCTCTCCACAATTTGGTACCAGCCTGCCTGGTCTATAATAACTTCCTCCAGAAATTTTCACTGAGACTGTGGTTTCCTTGATTTAAGGACTGCCTTTTGCCTCTTACTGTGTTCCCAATGGGCCTGGTACATAGTAGGTATTTATTCATTCATTCATTCATTCATTTATAATTTGTATAGCTATGAACATGAACAAATATTTTAATTTATTACATGCTATTTGTAAATTTATTTCATAATATGTTGGAACATGAAAGAATTGATACTGTTTTTGTGATCTTGAGTTTATTTTTCTTACATTGATATAAATTACATATTTGTTTTATATATCATGTATTAATTAAATACAATTATTAGCACATATATGCAATAATTTCTTATTGTACTATTATATTTTTATTGCTTCAGTTAGCATACTGATTTTGTTGAATGCCTTAAAAAGGAAGCAATCTTTTTTTCTTTTAAAGGTTTTTGCAAGGCAGTGGGGTTAAGTGGCTTGCTAAGTGTCTGAGGCGGGATTTGAACCCAGGTACTCCTAACTCCAGGGCCGGTGCTTTATCCACTACATCACCCAGCAGCCTGGAAGCAATCTTTCAAAAAGGTGCATACTGAATTGGCTGAAATGTATTGAATGTCCTTGAAGCCTCCCATCCTAAGAAGTAGATGGTGATTATTAGACTAACAATATTATAATAATGCAGGGTGTCTCAAATCCTATTTTTTTCCTTTAGATTTTTTTTTTCAAGGCAATGGGGTTAAGTGGCTTGCCCAAGGCCACACGGCCAGGTAATTATTAAGTAAGTGTCTGAGGTCCGATTTGAACCCAGGTACTCCTGACTCCAAGGCCAGTGCTCTATCCACTGTGCCACCTAGCTGCCCCCAAATCCTATTTTGAGAGTAGTCCAATTGCAAAGAAAGGTGAAAGACTTAGATTAAAGAGTAATGTCTAGTAACATAAAGTCAAATGAGTTCACTCAGGAAGTCCTCTACTTATTTTCTGACATAAGATCTTTCAACAATCTGGTTATATAGTGACAATCTTCATGAGTTTGGTGTTAAAGATAATAATTAAATTAAATATATGTTAACCTTCAGAGCTTGTCCTAATAAGGGACAAACATTAACCTCTACAGTCTGATCTTAAGAAAGAGCAAAACAGAATTAGGTTAATATGTACATTCATCCATGCTTAAATATATATGAAATGGGGGAATATTGGAATGTAATGTTTTATAACTATTAATCCATACCTATGTACTGACCATGAATCTCCATCACTCCCCCCCCACCTCCATGCCAGTCCAAACTAAGGGAGAGGTCATTGAACTTTTAGTAAAATACTTTGTAATGAAAAGAAAAACCTGCTAGATTGAGAGAAAATTGTACATTTTATTCATGAACCTTGCAAGATACATCTTACAAGATATGGGTACCTCACCTAGGCATGAGGCACCAATGTCTTCAAAGTCAGGTAATTACAAATAGGTATTTAACAAATGTATATTGATTGATTGAAGGAGGGACTAAACTTCTGATTTCATTGACAAAGGGAACTCTTATTGATGAAATTCCCTTTATCTTTTTATTTTATTTAAGGCAATGGGGCTTAAGTGACTTGCCCAAGGTCACAGAGCTAGGCAATTAGTAAGAGCCTGAGTTGGGTTTGAACTCAGATCCTCCTGACTCCAGGGGTGCTCTATCCACTGCGTCACCTAGCTGAAATTCCCTTTATCAATGAAGATCAACTTCTAGTTTTTAGAATTGCCTTGGTCTTTAAGAAGTTAACCAATGGCCCAGGTTCTACATCTAGACTGTGAACCAGGTAGGACTTTCTGACTCCAAAATGGGTTCTCTTATTATATCTTTGCTCTTCATAAATCCCAGCAGAGTTTTGCTTAAAAAGAAAAAAAAATTTGTGGGTGTTCTTCACAAGTTTAAATTCTGGGATATTTTTCTTTTTTCTTTTTTTTTTTGCAAGTGGAAATGGCATTAAGTGGCTTGCCCAAGGCCACAGAGCTAGGTAATTCAGTGAGGCCGGATTTGAATTCAGGTACTCCTGACTCTGGGGCCACATAGCGGCCTGATGTTTTTCTAAACCAAAAAGTACTGGATATGGATCTGGGAAGTCCCTTCCCCAACATCTCCAAGGAGACTCTTTGAGGGAGTTCTCAGGGGGTAACTTTCCTAGCCTCGGTTTTTTTTTTTTTTTTTTGGAGTTCTATGCCCCTCATACCCCAAAGAACACAACGAAGCCTCAATTCTTTCTGCCCCCTCCCTTCCTCAGCTACTTAGCACAGCAGGGTAGGCCCGAGGACTTTCTTTTCAGTCTAATCCCAGACATCAATCCGGGTCCTCCCCTCGCCCCGGCCCGGCCCGGCCCCGGCCCCGGCCCCGGCCCGGCCCCCGCAGCTGCAGCTCTGCCGGCCCGGCCCCGGCCCCGGCCCGGCCCCGGCCCGGCCCCCGCAGCTGCAGCTCTGCCGGCCCGGCCCCGGCCCCGGCCCCGGCCCCGGCCCCGGCCCCGGCCCCGGCCCCGGCCCCGGCCCCGGCCCCGGCCCCCGCAGCTGCAGCTCTGCCGGCCCGGCCCCGGCCCCGGCCCCGGCCCGGCCCGGCCCCCGCAGCTGCAGCTCTGCCGGCCCGGCCCGGCCCCGGCCCCGGCCCGGCCCCCGCAGCTGCAGCTCTGCCGGCCCGGCCCGGCCCCGGCCCCGGCCCGGCCCCCGCAGCTGCAGCTCTGCCGGCCCGGCCCCGGCCCCGGCCCCGGCCCCGGCCCGGCCCGGCCCCCGCAGCTGCAGCTCTGCCGGCCCGGGCACCCCTTAGCCGAGGTGAGTTGTGCCTCTGCCTGTGACCTTCCCCAGACGCCTGGGACAGAAGCCGGAGGAGGCCGAGGCCCGGCGGGTGGCCAGCAGGAAGGGGCCTCGCCCCCTCCCCGCGCCCGGCTCGGAGGACGCCCGCTCTCCCGGGGGCAGGCCCGGGTGGTCCCCGGGGCTCCTTTGTGGGGCGTGCCGCGCCGCCAGCGCCGCCTAGAGGCGCAGAAGCCACGCACCGGCCCGCTCTTCGGGCACGGCCCCGCCGGCGGCGCCCCGGCCCGGGTCCGAGGCGCGGGGTGCGGGAGGAGCCCGAGGAGGAGGAGGGCCTTGGGAGGCCGGGGCTGCGGGGCGGGGGCGGGGCCGGGCCGAGGTGAGCCCTGGGCTCCGGTCCTGCCCGGAGGAGCAATGACATCACCGCGGCTCCTCCGGGTACAAAGGAGCCGCGGGAGGATGCGCCGCTGCTGGCGCGGGCTCGGGCTGCCACCCAGAGCGGCGGGGCGAGCCCGGCCGGGGGCGGCGGCGGCTCCCGCTCTTCCTCCTCCTCCTCCTCCTCCTCCTCCGTCTGCTCCGCGCCTCCCCGCGCCCGCCGCTGGCCGAGCTCGCTGACGCCCGGCCCCAGCCCTCCGCCGCCGCCGCCGCCGCCGCCGCCGCCGCCGCCGCCGCCCCGTCCCACGCGCGCCGCCCTGGCCAGCCGAGGGCCGCCGGGCGCCCGCCGCGCAGCATGCACTGGGGGATCGGCTTTGCCTCGTCCAGGTCGTGCGTGGTGGACCTGAGCCGGAACCAGAGCATCTCCCTCGGCTTGTGGGCCGCATCCGAGGAGCCCTATCCCTTTTATGGGGACATCGTCGCTTTCCCTTTGCAGGATTACGGAGGGATCATGGCCGGGCTGGGCTCGGATTCCTGGTGGAAGAAAACCCTGTACTTGACCGGGGGAGCCCTGCTGGCCGCCGCGGCGTACCTGCTCCACGAGCTCCTGGCCATTAGGTGAGACCGGGAGACGCGAGCCCCGGGAGGCCGGCGGCGGGCCGGGCGGGGGCGGGCCGGGCCAGGCGCGGCGCTCTAGGCCGGGGAGAGCCGGACCAGCGGGGGTCACCCGGCGCTGCCGGCGGTGCCTCGGCTTCCAGGAGGCTGAGCTACCGGACACGCTAAGGAGAAGGTGCCCACCTTAACCCGGAGTGAAGCCGGGATAGCGGGGGGCGGGGGGGCAGTGGGGGCACTTGGGGCTTTTATTTTCATTTATAATATTTACAATATTCACAACGCGGACTGGCCCGGGCTTTGGAAATTGAGGCCGGCTGAAGATGTGTTTATTCGGTGAACCGGGATGCTGGAACTAGCGGCTGCGGCGCTTGATTGGAGGCGGCGGGAGCAGTTCACCTGGCTGGCCCCTCCTTCAGTTCCCCAGAGCTTGGGGCTGCGAATTCAGCAGCTCCTCTCGGAGGAGGAGGGTCTGCGAAAGGCTGTTGTTTCAAGCTGGGGCCGGTGTGCTTGGGCTACCTCGGAAAATGATGCAGTATTAACCTGTTTAGAGCTGCCTGCAGAAAGAAGGGGGCAGCGTCCTTGTCTCCACTCACCGCCATGTGGATCAGGCTGCTGGGGCTGCCGCTTTTAACTTCCAGTTGAATAACCTTGTGGACACTGAGGACCACATGCGTGCGTGTCTGTGTGTGTGTGTGTGTGTGTGTGTGTGTGTGTGTGTGTGTCTGCCAGCCAGGAAAGTGCTAGAAACGGTAGTAGAGTTTGCTGCAATTTGTTTACAGGGATAGATGTGGAAAATCTTCGAAAATGGTGGCTTCTGCTAAACACCGGTGGAGCCAACTGGAAAGGAAGGTGTTTATCTTGAGGAAGGATGTGGGGGCGGTTCATGTATTAATTGCTCCGAGTCATGATGAAAATTTTACTGTGTTTAAGCTTTCCTTCAATCGCTGAAAGATCGCTGAACCAAGATACATGTTGGCCAATTTTATATAAAGCATCTTCAAAAGACTAAAATGTCTTCTGGCAAACTCCTATAAGAGAATCATAAGCAATTTTTTTCAGGGGAGGAGGGGGCAATCATCCATAATATAGTATAAACAGAGAATCTATAATGACCTTTAAATTTTCCATCGATCTTTTGCTTTTATACCACTTACATCTCACAATTCCTCATTCCTCTTCCAGAAAGCCTATTAAATAATCTTTGCAGAAAACAAAAACCTGAAACACACATTTGAGGAAGAGAGTATGTTATGGTATTTTCTTGTACATCTGGATTTTTCCGTTTGCAGAACAAGAATCTTAAACAGCATATCTATGAGAAAAGGGGTATTTTAAACCATCATGTCTACAGCTGCAGTTTTCTGCTTTGAGTTGTATAGCTGATTCTCTTAGCACTGTAGGTCATATTTGTGCCTATTTTTTTCCTCACAAAAGGAATTATGTCTCCGGATGTGTTGATCTACACAAAGTTAAGCAGAGATTTGAAACAATTTATTCAAATGATTTAAGCAATGCATACTTAAATACTTCAGTAATCTCTGATTCTCTCCATTTGAGGACTCCTTTTACTGATGTAGATTGCACTTCTTCATGCCTTTAAAGATGGTTTCCATTAATTGATTTGGGGAAAGGGTTTTTATCACCCATTGACCACCTTTCTCCACACATTAGTGTAGCTGACCCATGAATATAACACATATAGACCATATACCACTCAGTTAAGTAGGGAACCTAATAGAATTTGCACTCCTGCTTAGCCTTTGAAACCCAGGCTACCATTAGTAGGACTTTAATGGAGGGAGGAATGAAGAATTGAAACAGGAATCCAATTTTATCCTTGCCAGATTTCAGGTCATAAGGGTTTCTTCCTTCTTCCTTCCTCCTTCCTTTTTTTCTTTCTTAACTCCTATGACTTTCTTCTTTCAGTCTCTTTTTTCTTTAACTTTCTTAACTCCTTTGACTTTTTCTTCTTTCTTTCTTTCTTTTTTCCCTTCCTTCCTGTCTCTCTTTTTTTCTTTATTAACTTTCTAAACTCCTATGACTTGTTTAGCTCATTTATGTGTTTGATGTAGCATCAATATGTTTAGCCTATTATATTCCAGAAATAACTTTGGAATATATTTTGGTGATCAGAACTGGCCATGGAATAATTTCCTTGTAATTTCTAATATTTAATTAGAGTAATTTCTAATATCTCCTCCTCACTGGTGACAAATATTCCCTAAATCATGAGGGATAAGGCAATTATGTATTTGGAATTCCTTCTGTGATGCAAATATGATTCCTAAGTGGAAGTAGGTTCTGAAGAAAATTTTGATGGGGGAGGGGAAAGAGAAAAGGAAAAGATCTGTATAATAGAGTACTGCTTAGGAAGGCAGACCCAAGTGAGATTCCTGATGACTTCTAGATAGTCTGGATCTGGAAGTGAAAGTGACCTCACAGATTATCTTTCTCCTCCCTCATTTTCAGATCAGAAGATTAATTGATTTTCTCTGAATGGGTTAGGATATGAATCCATGTCTTCTGTTTCTAGAACTAGTATTTTTTTCCTTGTCCTGTGCTGTTTCTTGGTGAAAGGTACTTGAAAAGGAGAAATGTGCTAAAAGGAAAATAGAATTGTATCAAAATCTTTGTGTTTATTTAGACTGGGTTTAGGCTAAACTCTGTGAATACAGGTATGCACAGTTTTAATTGTCAGGAAAATTGACAAACAATTCTGAATTACTCAGTAATAAAGGTAATAATAGCTAGCATTTATATAGTGCTTTAAAACTTGTAAAACCTTACAAATATTATTTCATTTGATCCTTACAACAACCCTGTGAGGTAGGTTTGTCAATTTTTATTTGACAATTGAAGAAACTGAATTTTAATTACTTACCTAGGGTGATATTACTGGTGTTTGAGATAGAATTTGAACTCAGATCTTTCTGACTTCAGATCTATCACTTGATTTACTATGTCACCTAGTAGTAAGTAGTAGAAAAAAAATTTTGCAAGTCAATCACTAGTATTTAATAAGTATAGGATTTTTACTTACAATGTCCTTAGTTAAAAGTATCCTATTTATTGACTAGATCCTTAAATAACTGGTCCACCCTTCATTTTATATTTTTTAAATATAGCCTAAACAAATGCTTTGTTTGCTAGTGTCTTAACACACTAGTAAAACATTCTTAACTAAAAAGAAAGCATTTGGATCTCCAGAAAGAAAAAATTAATTCCATTCTTTTGATTAGTGAAGAGGAATATTCAAAATGTTTCACTCATTAGCTTCAGTTTTATGACCAATTATGTGGCAAAAATTTTGAAAATGTAACTATACTTTTTTGAAACTATACTTCTCTTAACATTAGCACCCTTAGTGAATATCTGCAAAATTAAAAAAAAATCTTACATTTTCTCTAAATGAAATGAATTCAAATGTAGATGAAGCCTAAGAGTCAATAAAAAAAAAGAAATAATTGCTCAATTATTTATAAAACACCCACTTTGTACAGGACACTGTAAATGTTTATTGAATTTGTTGATTTTATATTACACTTTAAGCTTACAGAGCAAACTTTTACATGCATTATCTTGAAGAATAGAGTAGAGAGGAAAGAGCACAGGTCTAGGAGTCAGGAGGCCTAAGTGCTATTCTTGGCTCTTTTGTTGTTGTTGTTCAGACCTTTTTCCATTGGGGTTTTCTGGGCAAAGCTACTGCAGTGCTTTTCCACTTCCTTCTCTAGGTCATTTTACAGATGAAGAAACTGAGGCAAATGGGGGATAAATCACCTGCCCAGTGTCATACAGTTAGTATGGGTGTAAGGCCAGATTTGATCTCAGGAAGAAGAGTCTTCCTGATTCCAGATTATTTACTTTGTTACCTAGCCACTTCATTCTTGGCTGTGCCACTAACTAAAAGTGTGACATTAAGCAAATAATTTTATCTCTCTGGCTCTCCATCTAGAATAGTTGATTTCTAAGGTTTTCCAACTTTAACAGTCTGTGTTATAACAACCCTGGTAGGTATGTATTTATAAATGTTGGTCTGATTATGGATGAAGAAACTGAAGTCTAAAGAGGTCACACACAGTTGGTGATTGACATAGTTAGACTCCAGTTCTTCTGACTCCAAGTTCAGTGTTTTGCTATTGTATCATCTATCATGAGAGTAGAGGTGAAAATTTTATCACATTTATCAAAAAATGTTAAGTAAATCCTTAGTGGTGTAGTGGGGCCTCAAAGGACTATAACCTGCTCTTAACCAGATGACCACAGATGGTTTTGGGATCTGTTGATATTTTCAAATTCCCAGGTTAAGGAGAATGTGGGGGGTTATATTTTCTGATACTACCCCAAATAAGGTTGGCAAATAAACCGAAGAGTTAAAGACTCAAAGAGAAAACTGAAGAAAGCCATCATTTGGGGGTGGAAAAAATATAGAGTTAAAAAATAGATGGCAATTCAAACCAGTTCCTGAAATGAATGGAGTGGGAGGGATCAAGGGGGACTTTATGAGAAAGCATGGAAAATCAGGGCTAAGAATACTTTATCTCTTGTTCTCAATAGTCTGTGCTTCATGAATACCAAGGAGTAGTTTACTACTTTCTAAGAAGAGAGTAGCCAAAACTTAAAACTAAAATGACACAAGTGTGGAAGTGAGGCATAATAAAAGGAGAGAGTGGTGTTAGGTTTCCTGGAATGAGGAGATGTGAGATGAACACTGGAAGTGAGGAAAAAGGACATTGCTAAAATAGTGTAGATTGGGAGCAAAAGGAAAGTTATGAGAAGTCAGATCTTTGTGATACCTAAATCCTTGGGACTAAGTCTTCTAAGCTGAACTAATTCCCTGAAGGAAATTCTGTTGGCATTGTTTGTAGCCAGACTTATTTCTGGGTCTCTATATCTCTGATGTGATTTTATAGATGATCTTTATCAGATTGAATATTTCAGTCCTGTTCTACTTAGCCCTCATAGAGGAAACATAATCCAAAGTGGATGAAACAGATTAATTCTGGAAAAATGCTTTTCTTGATCCCAAGGTATTTATATCTGAGGAAGAACAGTCTGGTGTAGTGAATAGAGTCCTTGATTTGGAATCAGAAAGACCTGGATTTAAATTCTGATTTTGACAATAGCTGTTTGATGATCATGGACAAGTCAATTAGCTACTTCTCTGACTTCATCTGTAAAATGGGGAGTTTACACATTTTCTGTAGTTCCCACCTCACAGGGTTGTTGTGATATTCACATGAGATGATATATGGTAAAGCATTTTGCAATACAAAAGTGCTATATAAAGATCATCATCATAGTCCTTGTCATCTTCATCACTGTTATCATTATACACTTAAGCAAAGAAGGTAGAAACATTTTTCCTAAGTCCCTAAGTCACTCTTTATTAGTGAAAACTTTTTAAAAATTTCTGATCTTTTTCTGATATATTGGCTAAGCTTTCTTCTAAAATTGAGTGCTTTAGAATCTAAGACTTGAACAAAACAGGTCTACTATCTCATTAAAGAGCCATGCCTCAGTAGTTTTTGAATATTAATGAATGTATAACACGTGTTCTATTGTTGTTGTTGTTTTTTTTTTTTATTTCTGTTCTGGTTTTGACAGGAAAGAGCAAGAGGTTGACTCCAAAGATGCTATTATTTTGCATCAGTTCTCAAGGCCAAACAATGGTGTCCCCAGTTTGTCTCCTTTCTGTTTGAAAATGGAAACTTATTTAAGGATGGCTGACTTACCTTACCAGGTACATCTGTGCATGTTCTGTGCATATGAGGTTCTCCTCCCCATTATATCTCCACTTCCACCCTAATAGGACCTACTGGTGGCAAAGAATGTAATTTGATTCAGCAGAAATGCTGAGGATATCCTTGGTTAGACTTCATCAAACTATAGTGTGCCTTTAGCCATATGGATATCACAGATCTCAGGGTCTCTTGATGTTTTTAGATAACTAGCTTAAGTATGGCACAAAGGGGTATGCTAACTAATCTTTCTCTCACAAAGAAGAGAGATTAGATTTATTCTGCTTGAATCCACATTTCAGGACTAGTAACTATAAGTAAAAATTACAGGAAAGCATAAAATATGTAAGGAGAAACTTCCTAACAGTTAGAGCTATCCTAACATAAAATGGTTTTTCCTGGAAGATAGTTATCCATCACTTCAAGCTGAGGCTGCATGACCATTTGTCAGGATTATTTTGAAGGGGATTTGTGCTTCATGTTGGGGTGGGACTAGATGACCTGAAGTTCTTTCCAATCATGGTATTGTGATTCTTTGTTAAAATGGGCCTGTTACCCTGAAGTGATTTTGAGATAAAATAGTACTCTTTTGATCTGACCAGGCTCACTGTGTTAACCACATAGATTATACTCTCCTATACTCCCATTGCCTTTTCTTTATTCTTATTCTTTGGAGAAAATGTTTTTTTCCCCCTCCTGAATCCCAGGAGTTGAAGGACAGAAGAATATTTCTAGGTAGATTCTGAGGCCATGTTTCCTGCTTCTTGTTCTCTCTGAAATGGATGTAGTGAAATGTTTCCCCCCCTTTCAGACATTACTTCTAGGCTAAAGGGTTGAATGTTGGTTCCAGATTTGGGGTGCTAAGTGAACAGAGTATTTTTTCTTAACCTTTTTCATTCAGGAAATGGCATTTCTGTATGTTGCTTTATCCTCATCAACATTTCCTCTCTTTTCCATTCCTATGCCATTGTGGAGATCTCTGAAAATTGTTTCTTGCTGTGTGAACAGCAAACTTCTGGAGATATTTTTAATTTCTATGACAGCTAGGGGTGCCTTGTCTTTATGATATTATGATTAAAAGACTTTATTTCTGATGAAGTTTCTGGGTGACAGTAAAGCCTAATCTGTTTCCAAAAAGGCACATACTACTCCACACAATGTTTGGGAGATAGAGTGGAAGAAACTAAATGCTTCTTTGGATCATGGTGGCAGGAACCCAAATAGATTATTTATTCTGTTCCCCTGTCTAGAATCTTTTACTTAGATCACCTTGGAATGACAACTGTTAACCCTTTTTTAAGAACTTTAAGAGAAGAAAATTCCATATTACAACCTCCTCTGATATTAAAAAAATGACAAAAAATAGCATTGTTTTTACACACACACACACACACACACACACACAGATATTTATTGTTTTCACATATAACAGACAAATGTCTGTTATATAATTTAGAGATAACGGATGAGAAATATTTCTTTATTCAGTTGCTATGGGAACCCAAGAAAAAAGGTATTACAAAGTGTTTAGTATTTGTCATTTTCTATAGTCTTTGATTACCACCATATTTAGACGTTTCCAATTGACTGTAAGCTCTTTGAAGACAGCGAATATTTCATTTTCATCTTTGTAGCCCCAGGACCCATCATAGTGTTCTTGGTACATAATAGATACACAAGAAATTCTTGTTATTTGATTGATTGATTGTTTGAGGAATCTGTCACAGCTCCATCTATCTAGATGATTCATGGGGGTGGAGTTGAGGTGGTTATATGAATGATTTATGAAAGTCCTTGATTGTGGCAGCTCTGCTTGTGCTGGGAATACCATTTCAAATGTAAAACACTCTTCCCAGTAAGTGTTTAGAATGGGTCAAATGTCAGGTAGCCCTTGATGGGAACTGTGCTGCTGTTCCTAGCTCTAACTTAGTCTTTATCTCAGAAGCCTGTAAGTGACCTTGCATTGGAATTCCTGTTGGTATCTGGGGCAAGAGAATGAGTTTAGTTAGTGGGTATGTCAGAAGGTGGGCATAGTACTGGAAAGGTCCTTTTCCCCCTGGAAGTACCTTGATTAGACACACAAATGTTTGGAAGACAAAGCCTCCCTACTCTATTTGATTTCTTCTAAAAATAACTAGCATTTTTATATTGCTTTCAAAATTGCTGTATTCTTGATGCACATAATTTTTCTTAAGGTTTAAAACAACCCTGAGAGATAGATTAGCACAGATATTACTGTAATTATTTTGTAGATGAGGAAATAAGATCAAAAAGGTTATGACTTATCTGTGGTCACTCAGTATCAGGTTGAATTTAAACTTTGATTTTATTTACCCCAAGACCATGACTTTATCCATTACTGCAGGTTTGGAGAAGAACAAAGGTGTTCTTTAGAATGCCAGTAATTTGATAAAAATTGAATGTTTTAGAGTTTAGTGACACGGATGATCAGTGTGGAATGAGAGGACCTGGGTTTGAATCCGATTTCTACTGTTTACAATCCACATGCCCAAGGGCAAGCATTCATGAGGAAAAAACAATCCTCTCAGGGCCTCAGTTTCATCATTTGTAAAATGAAGGGGTTGGACTTGGCTTCTGGATTCCCTTCCAGATCTATAGATTTATGATTCTGTGATCCTTTGCTTATTAGTCTTTGGTGGTCCCCTTTTTCCCTCTGCTGAGGAGAACAATTCTTAGCCACTTATTTGACAGTTGGGAAAGCAGGTAGTTAAAGGTACTAATGGTGTATCTAAAAACCAAGAAAGATACCTTCCTTACCGTCTAGGGATCTCAACTTGAATACTTAGCTAGATGTATGGCTCATCCATGGAGATGAATGAAAGTCATGTCCTTTCACTTTTATACATCCAAGTTGCCTCAACTGTAAAAATCAGGAAATTAATATGTATACTACCTACCCCACAGTGTTGCCATGAGGGAAGCATTTTGTATATATTAAAGTGCTGTAGAAACTGGCAATGTAGGCATACTCAGTCTTCCTCTTCTGGTTATTTAGTTTCTCATTTTGCAGTTTGAGGTGGTAAGGTGGTTTGGGGGGCTGTTAACTGGGCCTGGAGTCAGGAAGATCTAAGTTCAGACCTGATCATAACCTTTACTACCTTCCTGTGTGATCCCATGGCAAGTCATTTAACTAACTATAAAATGGGGATCATGATAGCATCTACCTCCCATGATGGTTGTAAGGATCAAATCTTAATGTTTATAGGTGCTTCTCATACTGCCTAGCTAAAAATAGGTGCTTACATGCTTATTTCCTTGTTTCCTCCCATGTAGATCACAGAATAATGCATTTTACTCTATCAGGGTCTTTTAAGGAGTCCAACACTACTTAATTTTATAGATGAGGAACTTTAATATTTAGGAAAGTCAAATAACTTGCCCAGGGTCACTTGGTTAAGTAAGTGCAGGGCTGGAATTCAGACCCAGGTCTTTTGACTCAAAATCTAGTGATCTTTCTATCGTACACTTAATTGTACCATTCTTCTTTCGTCATTTGGGAAAAAGTCAACAAATGCCAAAAGGGGGGGAAGCAGAAGAAAAATCTCATTATGTCAATGATATTATCCTTTTCATCTAGCCAAAACTGAATAACAATGTTATACATGATTGGGCAGGTGCATTTAATAGATGTTAGATTTGTTTTGCTGTGTTTGAGGGCAAGGGAGTGGTTGCTTTGCTTCCTCTGAATAGAAAAGCTTTAGGAGGAAAGGAAAGGGGAACATACATTTATTAAATGCTTATTATCTGAAAGACTCTGCACTAATTGAATTCTTACCACAATCTTGTGAGATAAATACTGTTTTTAATCCTCATTTTACAGTTAAGAAACTGAGGCAGAAAGATTTGCTTTAAGTCCACAGCTAGTAAGTATCTGAGGCCAGATTTGAATTTAAGTCTTTCTGATTCTAGGCCCAGTATCTATTCATTGACATCTACCACCTGGCTTATTCAAAATGGGCCCATCAGAACTAGGGTTCTTTGCTTGCCCTACCCTGCCTGGTGATAAAAGCCTAAGGACAAGTGGCAATTGAGTGACTTGGATTGTAGAGACCTTGAACAAGGAAGAACTGGATTCAGATCCTATTTCAAAAACATTAACTTTGTGATCCTGGGCAAGTGATGTAACCTCTCTGAATCCCATTCTCCTTGTATGTAAAATGAATTCAGAGTTAATGAGATCACTTGAGATAGTACATGCAACCTTAAAAAGAATTTTTATAAATGTCACATAACATAATTATCATTGTAAAGTACTGAGCCATGAGACAATTACATGGGTCACATCTCTTAAAACCATCCCATTTGATTTTTGTTAACCCTTTACTTTTGGGTGATTCGTTAATACTTTATAGTTCTGTGATTTCATGGATGTTACCAGTACTGATCAAGTATTTCCTAAATGGTCTTTATAAGGTGTTGTGGGGAAAAAAAAATCATTGCCTGTTGGTCTATCTTCTGGTGATAAGTCACTCTGAATTTGTTGGGTTGATCCTCTCTCATGAAAGCTATAATCTTACCAGTCTGTCTTTAGAGTCTTTCTAGCTTGGTAGAATCTGTCAGAAGCTGTGTTCCATTAGTATTGACTTATCATAGGCCCAGAGGTCACACTGGGTTCTGGGTTTCAGCATATAGAGATATATCTGCATAGATGTTTGCATATATATACTTGACCTTGAAGAGGTCAAGTATGTTATGTCTTGAAAATCACCTTTGCTTCCAACTTCAGTCACAGAATCATAGAATTGGGAGGGATCTCAGTGATTGTCCTATCCAGACCTTATCTGAAAAGGAAACTCTAAGTCATGGGAACATGTGACCATGATTTGGGTGGTGGAGAGGGAATCTACTGGCTCCCAAGGAAGCCTGTCACACTTGTAGATAGCTCTAATTGTTAGGAAGTTTCCTCTTATATCAAGCCTAAATATATTTAGGACATTTGTTCTATCAAGAATTGTTGACAATGATGTATTGGACCCAGCTCAAACAAGATCTCACTACCTTGATTTATTGTTTTGTTGATTGTCTAGACTTAAGAAAATGATGGAGAAAAGGTTAATGATGCAGATTAAACTTAAAAGTGTATTATGAGTAGATTTATATCAACAGAGTGCTAGATGTTAAACATTTACCAGCATATCCCTGGTTGTTGGCCACAATCCCTTTACAGATATGCTTCCCAGAAGTTATCATGCTATGTAATTGTCTTATATAGCTGAAATTTCAGAGCAGAACACTCCAGTCTTTCCAAGAAAGACAGGAATTGAGTTTCTGTAGTCTTCAGGTTGTTTTTGGAAAACTTTAGTTGAGATGCTGTTAGTGGGAAACTGAGTGTGCTGTGGGGAAAATGAGGAATTTAATAGGAAATATGTCAGTTAACACTTGGATTTGGACAGTGAGAGAAATATCTGGTGTTAAAACCCCAAGCCCAATTAACAGTAATCATAACTAACGTTTATATAGGACTGTTAAGTTTTTTAATTTTGCAAAGCTCTTAAACTATGTTAGGGCAGGTAGGTGGCACAGTGGATAGAGCTATAAACCTGGAGTCAGGAAGACTCATCTTCCTGAGTTCAAATCTAGCTTCACATGATTTCTTAACAGTGTGATCCTGGGCAAGTCACTTAACCCTCTTTATCTCATTTTCCTCATCTGTAAAAAGATCTAGAGAAGAAAATGGTAAACTACTTCAGTATCTTTGCTAAGAAAACCCCAAATGGTATCATGAAAAGTTGAACATGACTGAACAATTACCTATGTTATATACCTTTTGTTTCTCAGGGCAATCCTGTGAGGTGTAGGTGCTGTTATTATAACTATTAAATGTGTGAATTGAATTTGGATACAGATCTAATTCCATCTCTCAGCTCTATCTACCACACCACCTAGTTTCCTCAAGGGAAAGTTAAAACAAATTTCTTATTGGTTCTTTTTTGCAAAATGACAGTACCTCTAAAATGCACCCCCTTGAGACTCTAAATTATATTTTTTCTGTCTTATGGTTGGAACAATAAGAAGCAGGAAGAAGCTGTGATTATTTTACTGTCATTCCCAGAGTAGGGAAGGAGGATGTTCAGGGGAAGGATGCTCGCTTTTCACTGGAGGTTAGGCACATGAGAAGAGAACCAAAAGAGAGAGAGAGATAACCCAGATAGCTCCCTATTCCTTCCAACTCCAGGTTTGGCTGGCTTCCTGAGAACAATCATCCCTTGAATTTGGTCCACTGGTCAGCTGTATTTGGTGAGCTTTGAGTGCCTCTTTGGTTATTGAATACCTGTATTTTAAAGTACTTGGAGAATTCCAAGAGAGCCCTTTGAAATGCTAAGCATTATTTTTTATTACCTGCAACAATTCAAATTTTCTTTTCAAACAACCGTAATAATAACCAGACTTTATATTAGCATAATCTCTTACCCTCCCAAGGTCTTTCAGATTTTTTATGGGCCCTCAGAAACTGGCAAACAGCAGGCAGTTAAGTCTTGCTGTGTTGTTCTTTCATATTAGCCATCTGTTTCTGCACAGGATAAAATATGTAATGGTTGGATAAGATATCTAGGATGAGTATTTCCTCTCTTTTCTGAAGGAAAAAAAATAGGGTTTTTCTTTTGATTCCTCAGCCTGCTATAGTGGGAAGAACACAGGAATTGGAGCCAAAGAATAACTTGACCTGTTGTGTGATTTTGAGCCAATCACTTTTCTCTGAGCTCCATTTCTTCCTCTGTAGAGTGGGGCCTATAAAACTTACACTGCTTTCCTCAATCAGTGTCTATGAGGATGAAATGAAATGAATGAGGTGCTCTGTAAACTCTAAAATGTTATAAATCAATTTTAACTAGCGCTATTTGTTTTTGCCCAAGTGGACTCCTGATCAGTGGGTCATTGCTCGGCTGAGGTATTGGCTTTCAACCTCTTCAGGAGATGCAACACTGGAATGCAGTTGTGTTAAATTAAAGAGAGAGTGGGCCACTTACTCATCCATCTGTCTTAATACTATAACTATTCTACTAAACACTGCCGCATTTAATTGCAGTGTTGTTGGCAGTTGAATGAAGGTCTAGCAATTTGTAACTACTCTTTGCTTTCAGACTTTTTTTCTGGAGATTTATCCTTCACACTCAAGTGATTCTGTTATTTACCTCTCTATAGAAGGGAAGCCTTTAGTGACTACACTCAACTGACCATTTTTCCTTCTGACCATGGAGTTAGCAGAGAAGACTTGGTTTCCATCTTCACAACAATTGCTTTGAAGGACAGCTGCCCTGTCACTATCTAGTGGGACTAGGCAGGTCCTACTGTGAAATTTGATACCAGGCCACAACACTTGGAAGTATTTGGTTTTGGCACTAGTTTATTTTCATAGAAACTGTTGACAAAGTAGAAGGATTCCTCCCTCACCCCACCCCATTCCCCTCCTAGAAAAAATCATTTCTGATTGATGCTTTAAAATACTCAGTGGTGTTCTGATTTATGTGAGATTGTAATTGAAACCTCTTCCTGTACATAGCTTTTGTAAAGAGGTAAAAGAAAAAAGTAAAGCCTTTATATGTACTCTGTAAATATTTAATGCTGAAGTTGCTCAGGATGAATTAGACATTTGGTTCAAAAAATCATTTGTAAAAGCAGAAGATCCAGGAGATATGGTCAACCATAATTTGTATGCAAAAGATCTTTAGGTCTTAGTGGTTTACAAATATACTATAAACCAGCAGGGTAATTGACCATCAAAAAGCTAAGGTGACATTGGGCTACAGTAATAGAAGCTTTAATAGAATTCATGGAAGCATAGTGTTCAGAATGGGGAGGGGGAGTTAATGTGTTCTTCTATGGTCAGATTATATCACAACTATGCTTAGTTCATGTTTTAGGATAAACATTGATAAACTGGAGCCTGTTCAGAGGAGGATGACCACAGGAAAAGGCCTGAAGACTATGCTACATGAAGATTAACTGAAAGAATTGCTGGGAATACTCACTAGGCAGGATAAAAGAGGATTTAGGAGATACATGATGGTTCTCTTCAAGTATTTAAAAGGCCATCATATGGATGAGAATAATATTAAACTTGTTTGACTTGACATAGGAGCAGAGGATAGAAGATAGAACTGAATAGATAGATTTTGACTTAATATGATGAAAAACTTCTTCACACTTAGCACTCCCTGAAAGTGGACTGATTATATCAGTTATATATATATATATCAGACAGTTCAAATTAAGCCTGGAAATCCACTTTTCTGGGGTGGTATAGAAGACTTTCATACCTGTTTGGATTGTATTAGATGATTTTTAATTCCTTTCTAGCTCTTGAAATTTTTTGAAATAGTAGTCAACCTCTTTTTGAGATTTCTTATGTAACTCAACAAGCACTTATGAATCACTTAGTATATGTGAGGCACTATGCTAGGGATACCAAAATGACAAAGAACCCACCTTATAACCTAGTATGGGTATAGGACAATTACATATCTAACTATAATCCAAGTTAGAAAATGAAAGGAGAGGTCAAACAAAATAGAATAGTGACAGATTTAAGGAGGGATAGATTACTTCTAACACAACTCAGTAAACTAAAGTAGGTCTCTGGGCTTATGCTGACTGAGGGTGATCTTAAAGACTTCTCAATAATAGCCCTATGGATCATGGTCCCAATATCCCTTCCCATCCCATCCCATCCCATCCCATCCTATCCCATCCCATCCCATCCCATCCCATCCCATCCAAGTGCTTTCTCAGCATTTGAATTGGATTTGTTTCTAGCTCTCATTTAGATGTTCTCAGTTCTCTTCCAAGAATCAAACATACAAAACATAAAACAGGAAAAAAAAGTTTATTATGAATAACAAAGAATACTGACAGTTAAGAGATACTTTTTCCTTGGCAGATTTCACCTTGCCCAAGAACTTACCCATTTGTTTCAGATTTAGAGTACCATGTTATTGTGATCCTCTTCTAAATAGTTCATGTTTTAGGATAGACATTGATAGGCTCTTTGATAAGCTCCACTTTCCTTTGAATCTAGACAGTTGTTTCAGACTTGCAGCCTAACCTTAGAGTTGAGGTTCCTTATTTATAAGTATATAAATAACTTGGAGTCACTAGAGAGTTAATTCTCTCCTCTGGACCTGTACAGTTTATGTGACTAACTGAATTAGTGAAGGACAAGATTCAGATTTGCTGTTTGTCATGGATCTGGATCTGATAACCCTCCAGTTCCTCCTTTGATTTTTATGACTGTGCTTTCATATCTCATCAATTCTGCTCCCTCTTTTCATGTTCCATGGATCCATTTTTTCCTTGCTTTATTACTCTACTGTCTATAAGTCTTTCAGGTCTTTGCTCTATTAATTACTGACTTTGAAAATATATAATTGAGGATTGCCCACTCTCTCATTAAGGCAATGGGGGCTATGTGGCTCTGCTACTTCATCACCATACCCAAATTGGCCATCTGCTTCCCCTTATTGCTGCTACTGGTACTTTCTTGGCTAAGTGTTACAGTCTTTGACTTAAGAAGATTTTTAAAATGTCATCCATTCCAAGTTGACTCTGTAACAAATAAAACAGTTAAAATCAGATATCCCATCTAACAGTATACTCAAAATTCCATACCAATTATCTACTACTACTTCCTTTCTTAGGGGAAAGGAGCAAAGTATAAGATCACCCATATGACACGGGGCTAGTCAATTAATTTCCAGTTCTTTTATTAGTCATATCTACAACCTGACTCCAGTTGATACACACTCAAATCTGTCAGGCAGCTGACAAAAATCCCTTCTCAATCAAATTCTTCTCACCATTATGCCTAGCCAAAAAGGAATTTACCCCTTCCCTTTTCTGCTTTAGAGTACAGGTCATGTTCTCTCTCCTACCTGCTTTTCCTTCCATCATCCTTTGAGTCTTTCTATTCATTCTTCTAGTTCCCTACCCTCTTCTCTACTCTAATGTCTTATGTTGGGAAACTTTCAAATTCTGACTTTTGGAATAGATCTAGAAGGATTCTCAGGAAGATTTGAATTTTTTTTGGGGGGGGGGTAGTAAAAAGATCATGTTCCTAAATCTTTTACTTTTCAAGTCTTTCCCCCCACTAAGATTTGAAGAAATATTTAATGTCAGTCAACTTAAGTGATGTTAAAAATAATCTTAAAATATTGAATGCTGAATTTAATGTGATAAAAATTTAGATAAAAATGTTTTGAGCAGCATGGCCTATCAAGTAGCTGACCTACCAAGCAGGGAGTCTTTAAATCTGGGTCCTCTAACAAATTTTCTACACACAATATAGGCAAAATAACTTAGAATTTATAACTGGGGGGGCAGCTAGGTGGCACAGTGAATAGAGCACTGGCCCAGAAGTCTGGAGGACCTGAGTTCAAATGTGACCGCAGAAACTTAATAATTGCCTAGTTGTGTGATCTTGGGCCAGTCACTAAACCCCATTACTTTAAGTAAATAAAATTTTAAAAAAAGAATTTATAACTGGAAGAGATCTTAGAAATCAGTTGGTCCAATCTTTTCATTTGATAAATGAGACTGAGGACTAGAAAACTAATTTGCCCAGGATACCTTTAATGCTTTCTTCTTCAACACTAATTTTTTCTTCTCTGCTTTCTTGAATATCTTTATTGTTTACTAGCAATATGCATTGAAATGTGAATGTATTACTCTTCCATCAATAAATTGAGAGGAAATTTTGAACTTGATCAGATTATGACAAGAGGATTTTTCTCTAACTGAGGTCTCTTTATCTTCTACCACAGTGATCTTTAGGTATGAAATTGTCCTCTGTTGGCAAATCTGACTTCAAATGCATTTGAAATAATAGATGAAGTATTTCTTTGATATATTTAAGGAAAAAAGTAAATGTCAAATAATCATAGTGGCTAATGAGCATAAAGCCAAAAAATATATGCATTTGTGACTTTTTTCTAGTTTTTTAAATTCTGAATTTAATGAACACTAAGAGAAAATTCCTATATATTGTATATATATTTTTGTGTACATATATGTTTGTATGTGTATATATGTATTTCTTTCTCTTATTTCTTCCTTCTTCCTCTTGCCTCCCATTGAGAAAACAAGAAAAACAAAATATATCACAATGTGTATAGTTAAGCAAAATAAATTTCTACATCGACATGTTCAAAAAAACCCCTCAAACCTCAATTTACACACTGAGTCCATCACTTCTCCCATAAGATGGATAGTATGTTTCATTATAAGACTTCTGGAATTATGGTTGGCCATTGTGTTGATCTGATTTCCTTAAGTCATTCCAAATTATTTGTCCTTTACAATTTTTTTTTTGTCATTATATAAATTGTTCTCTTGGTTCTGTTCATTTTGTATCAGTTCATAGAAGTCTCCCCAGATTTCTTTGGACTCATCCTTTTCATCATTTTTTTCAAAACAATAGTATTCTATTACATTTTTCTTGTCCAGTCATTCCACAATTGATGGTTATGCTTTCAGTTTCTAATTCTTTGCTACACATAAAAGAGCTGCTAATAATATTTTTAGGCTTCCTTTTCCTTTTCCTTTGATCTCTTTGGGATATAGACCTAACTCTTTGGGTATAGGCATTTGTTTCCAAAAGAAATATGAAGCAGAAGTTCTGAGAGCTCTGTTTGATAGATATGTATGGTATCTATCTGAAATTTCAATTTGAAGGCAACCAGTCACTTTTTTTTTTTTGGTAAGGCAATGGGGTTAAGTGGCTTGCCCAAGGCCACACAGCTAGGTAATTATTAAATGTCTGAGGTCAGATTTGAACTCAGGTACTCCTGACTCCAGGGCTGGTGCTCTATCTACTGTGCCACCTAGCTGCCCCAACCAGTCACTTTTGTAAGCTGACAAAGGAAATGTATTACAAGTTTTTTAAAAAAAACCCTAAGTAATTTTTTTCCAAACAACTTTCTTTTTTCCTCCATAATCCTTTCCCCCTCCATCTACTCACCACACAAACAAAAAACTATCAATTGCTGAGCTTTCCTGTTGTGAGATAAGCAATTTTTTTTTGCTTGCTAAAGATAAAGATAGGGTGAGTTTAGACAGATTGGTAGAGGTTTTGGGTATTTATTCAGATTTCCTTCAATCTAAGGATAGACACAACACAAAATAAAGATTTAATTTAGGCTATGTATGCTGTCAGCCAAGGGCAGCTAGTTGGCCCAGAGGATATTGAGGGCCAAGCTTGGAGAAGACTTGAGTCCAAATTTGATCTCAGACACTTGCTATGTGACTCTAAGCAAATCAGTTACTTCTATTTGCTCTAGTTCCTCATCTGTAAAATGAGCTGGAGAAGGAAAAGGCAAGCCACTCCAGTGTCTTTTCTAAGAAAACCTCAGTTTATATCATGAAGAGTCAGACATGACTGAACAACAACAAAACTCAGTCAAGCCAATAAATTCAGACAGGAAAGACCAATGTGAGGTCAAATCAATCAAATCAAATTAAATAATTGAATTACAACTTTAGCTTTCTCATTCCTTAATTTATTTGGAGATGTCAAAGTAAAGTAAAAGTTACTCTATACTTCTAGTTCATCAAAGGATCATAGATTGATAGCTGGAAAGGACTTTAGAGAACATTTAGTCCAATCCTTTTTTTTTTTTTTTTAGTTTTTTTGTAAGGCAAACGGGGTTAAGTGGCTTGCCCAAGGCCACACAGCTGGGTAATTATTAAATGTCTGAGACTGGATTTGAACCCAGGTACTCCTTGACTCTAAGGCCGGTGCTTTATCCACTGAGACACCTAGCTGCCTCTCCAATCCTTTTCTTTTGCAGATATTGCATTTATAGATGAGGAAATTGAGGCAAAGGTAGGTGAAATGACTTGTCCAAGGTGACACCTCCAGTGAGTTTGAAAGCTGGGAGCAATGTATTGGTATTCCTCTTTTCAACCTTGATCAATATGAGCCTCCTGCTATATTGGGACTGCTTAGAATACTAAACCTACCTGGTATGTCCTTGATTTCATTTTTTTCTCCTAAGTTGCTTGCCCAAGGCCACACAGCTAGGTAATTATTAAGTGTCTGAGACCGGATTTGAACCCAGGTACTCCTGACTCCAGGGTCAGTGCTTTATCCACTGTGCCACCTAGCCACCCTATAATTTCTTTAAAATTTTTTTTAGTATTATAATTTCTTTGTAAGTTTATTCATATTAGTGACTTACTTCATCATAAATATCTTGAGTGTCTTTGTTCAATGCTCCCTATTTATTTTTGGGTGCATCTTTCATGTATTTATATATCTTATAGATCTTTTTTGTGTGTTTCACTATAAGATGTAAGTTCTAAGAGCGTAAAGACAGTTTCTTATTGAAACCTGTCTTCTTCAGTGATATATCTAAAATTTGTAAACTTTATATAACTATATATCATTTATTATTGTGTTATTATTTTAAATTAAATATTTTTAATAGAAATGGAATATCAAGCATCCCTATGAACAGTCAAGCTTGCTCAATAACTTTACATTTAGGGTTATTAAATCTTTATATTTGTGAGATGTTACCTCATAACTTATATATGAGTAATACTTCATTTTTTAAAAATTAATTTTTTTATTTTTTCAATTACATATTATGGAAGTTTTTCAACATCCATACACTTGCATATATGTTATACATTTTCTACTATCCTCCCTTCCCCATCTCCCCTCCCAGTGGCAGCTAACAGTCTGGTAAAAGTTGTACATGTACTTTTGTTTAACATATTTACATATTAGTCATTTTGTAATACCTTCATTTTTCTTGAAGGACTTGCACATTTATCTTATCAGCACAAGGCCTCCCTGAGCTAATGTCTCATAGATCATAGACTTCAAAATACATTGATTTAGAGCTGGAAGGGGTCTTGAGGTCAATTTTGTTCAACTGTTTTTTAGACATGTGGCCCAGAGAAGTTAAGTGACTTTCTAAGATCACATAGAAAGTAAGTAGTAAAGTCAGGATTTGAAGCCAGGCCCTCTGACACCAATCACAGTTTCCATGTTTGTTTTTAATCAGGTAGAAGTTGAAGGGGTTTTTATTAATGTTTTCTTTTTCTTTCTCCATTCACTTGCTTAGAACTATTTTGATGGAAAGCTTTCCCCTCAAGGGAAAATGCCTTGGATTGAATACAATCAGGAAAAAGTGTCTGGCACAGAATTCATCATTGACTTTTTGGAAGAGAAACTTGGAGTGAACTTAAATAAGAACCTTGGTCCTCATGAAAGAGCAGTGTCCCGAGCTGTGACCAAGATGGTGGAGGAGCACTTCTATTGGTGAGTTTGTTTTAGGAAGAGGAGCTATGCCTGATGAGTAGCAGATTCTGGGTGAGTCAAGAGAGGAACTTTCCTGGTGTCTTCAATCAGATACACTCAATGTTCATTCTCCCAACCCTGTTTCCTACAAATGAATTTGGGAGGGGGAAATCTGTGACTTGATTAGGATTTGGACCTGTTACTCAATGGATTGAGGTGATAGAAAGACTTCATGATAGCTTGGGAATACAATTGTGATGCATTAGACCATTAGAGGATTCATGAAGCAGTTTGAAGACCCCAAAAGAAAGAACAACATACTTCTGACACTTACTGTGTAATCTTGGACAGTCACTTAATTTCTCTTGGCCTTTTTTCTTTATTCGTAGGATGAGGACTTTGGATAAGATGATCCCTGAGGTTCCTTCCAGCTCTAAATCTATTATCCTTTTAATTCTATGATTGAATCAAAGGCATATAGCATTTTATATCTTAATAATTATTTTTCCTGGATGATTTTGCTTTTCTTTGTTGCAGAATTAACATTTCCTTTCTAAGTACTTTAGAATCTCCCAATTCTTGTTTTTTCATCAAAAGATAATGTTTCTCAACTTCCCTTGTGCTACTCTAGGGTTGTGCTAAATTTTCTAGTGTGTAAATTAAGTATTAAATTGATGTTTTTTTATATCCCTTTCCCTTAAATCTTCTGTTTTTTTTAATGTGTTGATTTTTTTTTGAATCTTTACATAGAATTGGAAGCTTTTTTTTTTAAGGCTTTAGCTTTTTCTGGGGACACAATTTTAAAAGTCTTTTGACTCTTTGACATTAAATGCAACTTCTGTTATAATAATGATAATAACTAACATTTATAGACTGCTTATTTTATATCAAATCTCTTTACAATCATCTCATTTGTTATGACAAACTTGAGAAGTAGTTGCTGTTTTTATTTCCATTTTAAAGGTTAAATGATTTGCCCAAGGTCAGAGAGTTGGTTTCTGAGACTTGATTTAAACTCAACTCTACTTAACTCTAGACTATCTACTGGGTCACAAAGAAGTAGCTCTTATTTGATAGTCCTAAAAAATTTACTCAGAGTGGGAAGTTCTTCTTTTTCTTATTATTTTAGTCTCAGTAGGTAAACTATTTTCTATTTTGTTTTCTTTTAATCTTTGTGGTATGATCTATTCTGTCTCTTGGGATTGAAAACTGGTTATTACTATCTTTTCACTTTTTAAAATATCCATTTTTTAAATTTTTATATTTTTTCTTCTGTCCCCTTTTCCTCTTGAGTTGACTTGAAGTTATTTCCCCAGAGAGGTGCAGATGTGGGGCTGATTTCTGAGTTATTGGTTTAGAGAATGGAAGGAGGTGATTGAATAGGCTATGGGAAGATTAGGAAAGATTTTCAGGACCCATTTAAATACCCAAAATGTAATTCTTCCCATGAAAGGAGTGAAGAGGCCAGGAGCATAAAACCAAGTGGGGAGAGGAGGAGGTACAGATAGACAAAGGGTTTTTTCACTGAACAAATGTTCTGGGCATGGAAACAACTGGGACAGATTTCAGTAAAAAAGTAGTTTCCCTTGTGACTGGGTTCCCTCATTAACATTTACGTGACTATTGAATAAAGGATCATATCTGCCTTACTGACCTCCCAGATACAAGTCTAGGCTTCTTTCAAAACATTTCTCTCCCAACCATAATTATCCTTATGGAAGGGGAGCCTCAATATAGCTTAGGAAAGTGACTGACCAGTCCATTGATGGGGAACTTTATCTTCTCTGATGCCTGAAAAATTATCACTGGTGAATACTAGATGTTTTAGTTCTCACTTCTGATAAATATCCATCCATAGATAAAAATGGTGTTTGTCTGAAGAGGAAAACTAACCACTCCTTCTCTCTGTCCCCCAACTTTGTGAAGAGGGTCTTTGTGTTGCTAACATCTTCCTTCAGCATGGCTTTCTTTCTAGTCATTGCTTTAGGCTCCTTCTTTGGGGGAATGTATTCCTTTCAACCTGAAGTTCTGATGGAAGCTTGGAGATACGAGTTGCCAAAGGCTATTGCCTCAGAAAGGAGCTTTATCCTGTTACCATTTACCAAGGCTTCTTTTCTTACAACAATTGACTCATTTATACCCAGGTGAATTCTGGTTGGTCAGAATGCATTTTGATCTCTGTTTAAAAGCAATTTATGTTTTTTGGACTATGATATATCTCAATGATAACTTGGAGCATTCTATGATGGAAGTAAGAGTTCTCTTTGATCTATGTTTGATCAGAGAGTCACACTGTATAGCCCTCTTCTGGGGTACAGATTACTTCTATGTTTGAGATAGTAGAGACTTGGGGGACTCTAGATGAAAGCCACAACTGATTTTAGAGTCATTATTTGATTTGTTTAAAGTTTAGCTGCTGAGTCCCATGAAATAATTGAACAGAGGGTACCCTCATAAATCACTTTGTAGAAGGATAGGAGTAAAATAAAGTCTTCCTTTCAGGGTCCTCCAAAATCTACTCATTTGCTTGAATGCCTGTGTTTTACTTTTTCTTAAAAATAATTCAGAAACCATAATTCGATTTTGTCCATTAAATAATGCAACTCAACATTTTTGTACATTTGTTTTTCATGAGGGAATTATTTGGAGGGAGAATATCTTTTTCTGAGTATTTTGAAGAACCACTCTGTTGCCAATAGGTCCTGGGGACTCTGAGCAAAGACTTTTTTTGTGTACTAAAATCATGAACATAGCTATTCCCAGGAGTTAGGTAGCTATTGGCAGGATCATTTGAGCTGGGGGGAGATCTTTACCCTCTCCTATTCTTTTCCTGTCCTTGACTACATGCCCAAATAGTCTTAGTGACAACATTGAAAAAACAGAGCTGAGTTTAGGTCTGTTTTCTTCCTTTGAAATTATAATAGTCATTCTTCCTGTAATCCCACAGTGTGCATTTCTCCTCCATTAGTGAATTATAACAATGTGTTCTTTAATAAGGGGTAAAAGTCCAACCCAGTGATTCCAAGGACATGCCAGAATGTTTTGGAGGCTATGAAATTAGCCCTAAAATAAAATGTTGCTACATTCTGTATATCTACAATATGAGGTGCTATGTGTACTCTCACAGGATGAAAGTTGAAGTAGCTCTCCAGAAAATGATGTAATCCCTTCTCCCGATTTTGCCTTAATTATTTGTCTGTTGCCAGTTAAAGTATCCTTTTTGGTCTACTCAAAGTCATATAATAGAAGTTGTTGTAGTGGATGTCAAGCTAGTCTTAAAGCCAGAAAAACCTGGGTTCAACTGTGTAACCTTGGACACTTGAGTCACTTAATCCCAATTGTTTAGCAAAAAATCCCAAACCAAAATAAAAAGACCTATGTTCTAGTCAATCTATCACATTTCATGACTCTAGGCAAGTCGTTTAACCTCAGGACTCTAGGCCTGTTCTCTGAGACTAAAAGTGGCAGAGAAGATTCTGACTTGCGTTGGTAGAGAAGCTTCCTTACCTGGGAGTTCCTCATATCAATGAAATCACAGGCCTAGTCTCTATATATTCTTGTCTTGATTTACTGAAGAACATTTTTCCACAAATAAATTGAGACTCCAGGAAGGTTAGCCACACATATCTCTTGTCAGGGATTCTAGGGGTTCCATTGAGGAGTTAGGATGTTTTTCTAATATTATTGACCTGAGTTCATATTCCTGTTTTCCCTAATATTAACCGCCAATGATTGGTCTTCCAATATCATTTAGTCAATTAATATTGAGTTACTTTTATAAAGGGATATTTATTGAGGATATAAAGCATGAACAGAAGTATAAATCATTCTCTGAACTCTCCCTTTTATCACATTAGTTCCTGGGAAGAGTAGCCTTAAGATCAAAGTAGTTGAAACAGTACTTTTACCCCATCAAATTCACTTCTAAATATGGCCTAGCTGCTTGGTAAAGTCTTGTCCTTAGCAACCAGTAGTCTTAGGGTCCCTTACATCACTCCCTCAGGGCAGTGCTGGCACATCTGCCATCTCAGCAAAATCCAGAATGTATTTTGGTTCCGGGGTCCCTGATAGGTAGCCATTCCTGCCTTTTGAAACATATAAGATTGTAGCAATGGAGAAGAACAAATGCAAAGAGGCAAAAACAATGCCAACAAAAATTGGCATACAAAAGACAGAAGCCATATTCATGGACACAGGTGGATGGGAAGGCAAGTAATAACTGGAAGTTATTGTTCTTGCCTTTTTCAGAAACAGCTGGGCTGCATCCTTTTGACTTTGTGGTGGGAGAGATCTCCCACCTAGAAATCCACAACAACTCAACTTTCTTGTTCATCACCAGGGAAGGAAAAAGATCTAGGTGCCCTCTTTGGACATATTTTGTATGTACTCCCAGTTCCAGTTCAGGATCCAGTAAGATGACCATCTCTTCACCATGTGATTAGTGTACTGGAAACAGAATATTTGGGCATGATCCAAAGTCCATTTGGGGAACTTCATCCAACAGAGCCCATTGTACATGCTTAAGAGACTGGAATTTCATTGGCAGTCTCTGTTACACTTACAATTTAGGACTTTATTGTTGTTCAGTCGTTTTCAGTTATGTACAACTCTTCATGACCTCTTTTGGGGTTTTCTTGGCATAGATACTGGATTGGTTTGCCATTTCCTTCTACAGCTCATTTTACAGATAAGGGAACTAAAGCAGATAGGGTTAAATGACTTGCCCATTATCACACAACTATTAAGTATTTGAAGCCAGATTTGAACTCAGGAAAATGATTCTTCCCAAATCCAGGACTGGCACTCTATCCACTTCACCACTTAGCTGTCCCAATTTAGAATTAGGACCACAGTTGGAAAATGACTTTAGGGAATGCTTAGTATATGGAGTCTTAACCTGGAGTCTTGGTTAGATTTCAGGGGGGGGGCAGAAATTTAGATGGGACAAATTAAATTTTTGTTTTTGCTAACTTGTAACATAAACATAACATTTTCTTCAATTATTTAAAAATATTATTCTGAAAAGAATGCATGGGTGAGTTTGTTGGACTGCCTTGGGTGATCATGATACAGAAAGGGTTAGGAATACCTGATCTACAACCTTAATGGACTTGCTCATTTCATCAGTGTAACAATCAGGGACAATTTTAGGGTGCCTGCAATGGAGTACCATCTATATTCAAAAAAAAAAAGAATTGTGGAGTTTAAACAAAGACCAAAGACTATTACCTTTAATTTAATTTTTTTAAAAAGGTATTTTATTATGTAATTTTGCTATCTTTTATATATATTTTTCTCCCTTAAGGATATGATTTCTCTCTCAACACATTCAATTTTGATCAATGTATGGCATGGAAACAATGTAAAGACTATGAGACTGCCTTCTGTGGGGGGGGAGGGAAGCGAGATTGGGGGAAAAATTGTAAAATTCAAAAACAACAAAAAAAAGAATACCTGATCTATAAAGTCAACACCGAGAGACTTGTTATGGAAAATGTCATTCACATCTAGAAAAAAACAGAAAAACTATGGAGTCTGAATGCAGAGCAAAATATGCTGTGTTCACTTTAAAAAATTTCTTTTATGCTTTTTCCTACTTTCTCATGGCTATTTCCCCCCTTAGTTCTAGTTCCACCATCACAACACTACTAATATACAAATATGTTAAACACAATAGTACATGTACAACTTTTACCAGATTGTTCACTGCCATGGGGAAAGGGTAATAAAAAAATGTGTAACTCAGAAACTTGTAAATGGATGAAACTATCTTTGCATGTAATTGGAAAAAAAATCCTGGATCTCATCTTACCCTTTAATTTCACAGATGAAAAAACAGCTCTAGAGAGGCTAAGTAATTTGCCTAATTTTATATAGCTAATAATTCCCAGAGTTTAGATTCAAATGTAGTTCATTTGACTCTAGAATATAGCATTTTTTCCACCAAACCACATTTGTTGTTCATTGTTTTTGGTCATTTCAGTTGTGACCCTAATGTTTTTTAATTCTGAAACTCCATTTTAAGTCTCTTCAGATATACATATTGCATTTCAAAGTGAATTTTCTTGCATTTAAAATCTATGTAATTATATCCCACGTGAGTTATAAAAACTATCATTGAAGTCTAGGAAGGTAGAAATTCCTTAGTTCCTTGCTTCTGCCTGTTAGACAAAATAATAGATGTGTGAATAATGAGAGATTAAAAGAATTCAGAGTCAATTTACTTTAAATCAAACTGATAATAACTAGCATTATAAAGTTTTCAAGGTGCTTTACAAAATATTATCTCTTTTTTATCCTTATAACAAGGGAGGTTACTCATTTTAAGATGAGGAAATTGAGACAAATAAGGGTTACATGAATTGCCTAGGATCACACAACTAATAAGTGTCTGAGATGGGATTTAAATGTCTTCCTGATTTCAACCCCAAGTTATCTATCTACTCTGCCACTTAGACTACAAAGTGACAGATTTTTCAATGTAACACAATCTATATGAACATACTGATTTCTTAGAGAAATCATTGAAAATATTAAAAATATCAAGTGCATAATCGGGTTGAAATACACTATTTCTATTCTTTTAAAGAAAAATCAAACTTTGAACTATGAATTCAAATGCATTAGTGAAAAAGATTCCTCAGGAACTTCAAATGTGGAAAAAGGCCCTTTTTAATAAACCAAATGGATAAACCCCTGATTATATCTCTATTGATTACTTTTGTTTTTCTATCCCAATTTCCCCTTTCTCATCATTTACTATATTTAAATAGAGCTCACTGTACAATAAACTATGTGAAATGACAAAAGAGTTACTCCCTATCTCTTAAGATCTTTGTTGTTTAATTGTTTTTAGTCCTGTCTCACTTTTCATGACCCTATTTGGAGTTTTCTTGGCAAAGGTACTGAAGTACTTTGTCATTTCCTTTTCTAGCTCATTTTACAAATGAGGCAGCTGAGTCAAGTGAGAGTTAAGTGACTTGTTCAGGGTCACTGTGACCTCATTTGAACTCAGGTCTTCCTGATTCCAGACCCAGCTTTCTATCTAGTAAGGCACCTCCTTGTCCAAAGTAAGATTTTATTCTGTAATAAATGACAGTATCCAAATGAACCCACTAAACAAAACCATTCTTTGGTTTGATTTTTATTCCATTCTTTTGTAGGAAGTAGTGTGGTATAGTAGATAAAGGGTTATCCTTGGTGGGTTCAAGTACTACTTCTGATAAGGAATAGTTTTGGGACCAAATGAGACACTTAGCTTCTCAATGTCCCAGGCTATTATCTCAGCTACAAATTGATTACTAACTAGCAGCTTCTTTTCAGTCAGTTTCCTTCACTGCCAAAATCACAGAACAAAAAAACAAACCCACAAATTTTGTTAAGAAGTCATAGAAAAATTACCAGGTTTTATGTTTATCTTTATTTCCTATAAGAAATTGTAGCACCTTCCTTCATTCTGTGATATCGTCTTACCTTTCTCTTCTGAATCCTGGAGGCAATTAATTCCTCCGTCTTTGGCTCCCTTTCTTTGGATTAATCAGAAACATCAGTAAAGTTCAGGAAAATGAGTGTCTTAGCTTCCTGAAATAGGCTCACAAGGTGATTCAAGATGTTAATTGCTTAGCCAACATTAGTTGACCCTCACTGTCATCCCCAGTCAATAATTCATGAATACTATGTGGGCTCTTTGCCCAGCAAAAGTGTCAAGAACATTGGTTTCCAGAAGAGACATGGGAGAAGAAATCTCTGCCTCTACCCTTAACCCCTAAGTTATTTCTCTCTTTCATTTTATCTCTTAGAAATACTTAGGTGCGGGGCGGCTTGGTGGCATAGTGGATAAAGCACTGGCTCTGGAGTCAGGAGTATTTGGGTTCAAATCCGGTCTCAGACACTTAATAATTACCTAGCTGTGTGGCCTCAGGTAAGCCACTTAACCCCTTTTGCCTTACAAAAACCTTAAAAAAAAAAGAAATACTTTGGTGCAAGGTAGGAATGTTTGGGAATTTATTCAATTAAAACCTCTTGTTTTTGAGATTCCTAGGGAGTAAATATTGGCTAGAGAAGCCACTCAGTACAAAGGAATAGTATAAGATTTTTGGAGTTAAAGGCTTCAGATATGAGCTTGGTTCTGTGTGTGTGTGTGTGTGTGTGTGTGTGTGTGTGTGTGTGTGTGTGTATACATATGTATGTATATGTGACCTTGGGCAAGTCTTAGCCTCTCACATGTAAAATGAAAGAGTTGAATTAGATTGGCACCAAGGCTGCTCTTCAGAAATCTTGTGAATGTAAATTAGTTTATTCTAGGGTACTAGAGTTCCATTAGTTAAATTACCTATTCTAAGAAATCAGCTCCCATTAACTAATGTAAATGTCTTTAGTGGTACTCCTGTGAAAGAATCCATTTACTTCATATGGATGACTTTTAATCTCATTGTAATTTTTTTGCTTACCATTAGATCAAACTCTTGTAGAATAAAATAATATTCCTTGGTGATAGGTACACAACAATTTATTGAATAATTATTATTAACAAAATCTAACATCTTTTGGTCATTGTCAATCACATTTGAATTTTTAATTTTATCCCATAGCCTCTATTAACAGAATACAAATTAAACATGAGACCCCAGGAGAAGACTATTTTCTTTGAACTTCTAATGGAACAACCCAAATGATTCACTCAGATGTCTCTTTTATTCATATCGGCTATAATACATTATTAAGAATATCTCAATCAACTGTTGATCTTTTGAAGAGTAATTAATATTACTACTGCTGCTGTTACTACTACTACTACTACTGATAGCTAACATTTATATAACTATGTATGTGCTAGGCACTGTGTTAAGTACTTTACAATTATCTCATTTGATCCTCACAACAACTCATTTTACAGATGAGGAAACAGAGGCATAAGTTAATTCACTTGTCTAGGGTCACACAGCTAGAAAATATCTGAGGCTGAATAAATCTGTTAAATGAAAAAAATTCCCTCTATATACTAGAGAGGAAGAGGTGATTTTCATTAAAAGAATGGAACTATAATAAAGGGGCAAGGGAGAGATCTGATTGAACTGTTGCTATAGAGCTTTTTTTTTTTAGGTTTTTTTTGTAAGGCATATGGGGTTAAGTGGCATGCCCAAGGCCACACAGCTAGGTAATTATTAAGTGTCTGAGGCCGGATTTGAACTTAGGTACTCCTGACTCCAGGGCTGGTGCTGTATCCACTGTGCTACCTAGCCTCCCCAGCTTTAGAGCTTTTAAAAGCAATTTGTAGATGTGATTTGTTTTTATTGTCTATAAATACATAATGTTTCAGTATTTGGTCATTTTATATCACATTTGAATTTTTAACTTGATACCACTGCATTCAGATTTTTTTTCTGAGGCAAAAAGTTGTTTTTTTTTTAGAATTCAATAAATTCTTAAAGAGTTATTGGCAAGTCTCTAAGGAAGCATTTATATCTCATATTCTCATTAACTTATTTCTGCATCCTTTTAGGACATTAGCTTATTGCCAGTGGGTGGACAATCTCCATGAGACCCAGAAAATGCTTTCTCTTAGTGGTCCCTTTAGTGACCTGCTCAAGTGGATTCTCTGCCATCTAACGAAAGGCATTGTGAAGCGAGAAATGTATGGCCATGGCATTGGTCGATTCTCTGAGGAAGAAATCTACATGTTGATGGAGAAAGACATGCGATCTTTAGCAGGACTTTTGGGTAATATACAATACATTTTATCTTATACAGTATTTTTTATTGGACTAGTTTTTGGGGATTCTTGCCTTTATGAATCACATTGTTATATCACTATTTAACGAGAATGTTAATGTTATGAGATGTTGGGGCTTTTCCCCAGGTGCTGAAATTTAGAGAGATGTTATAGCGTTTGTACTTTTTTCAGCAGGTAAAAAATAACTGAACTTGACACCTACCCGGAATAATTAGTTAAAATAAGAAGATTGCATTGGTGCTTTCTTCTCTAAGTAGTTGTACCTTGGGTGAGCTCCTCCTTGAGTAGACCTTATCCTTGTCTCTCAGTGTCAGTGGTTTGGGTGCCAGAATGTTGTGATGCCTCTGCATCTACTTTTCATTTATTAAGTGGCAAAGCTTTGTATGAAACCAACTATGATTCCAGGGAACTGTTGATGATGCATGCTATCTAACTTCTAGCTGAGAGGTGATGGACTGAAGATGCAGAATTGGGCAAGGCAATGTGGGAATTTATTTTGATTTACTATCCATATTTGTTACAGGGTTTTTTCTTAATTCTTTTTGTCCCCCAAAGAGAGAAAATGATGTGTGTTAATTTAAAAAAAAAGACAATGACTTAGAACTATGGTTCTGACTTCCTTTGAGTGTGTAGAAAGACAAAAATTAATGTTACTTCTGATTTCTATTGTGTGGATTTTATGTAATTGATTTTATGCTGTATTAATTCTTAGAATGGTTAGTATCAGCCTGAATTCACATTGCTCAAAATTTCATTCTATTCTAATTGCTTAAAGATGTGACTAAAGCTCTTAAGACTAGCCCCTGGGACTTCTTTGATGTCTATACACCTCTACCAATTTAACCAGGAATAACTGTTTTGTTGTCTGTAAACACTACCAAGGACAGCTCCTTGCCTGCCCCTCTGAAGTGAAACAAGAACTGGGTGGTTTTGATTTTCTAGCAAAGATTATAAGAAGCAATTAGATTCTATAAAGCAATGAACATTTCCTGTCAGAGAAGGGTGTGATCAGCCACACCTGAATGTCAACCCACTTTCTTTCTTGGGTGTCAATAAAGAAGGCCTTTCCCTTTTTCATGGGGTCACAGGCCTTACTGAAGGAGCCAGTCTGACTTACTTTGTTAACAGCTATTATACTTGTCACTGTTAATAAACAGATTGATCTATGAATGACATGGAAGGGGTGGGGTAAGAGCTTTCAAAAAAAAAGTGAAATACTTGAGGGATAGCATTTTTTTTTTAGGTTTTTTTGCAAGGCAAATGGGATTAAGTGGTTTGCCCAAGGCCACACAGCTAGGTAATTATTAAGTGTCTGAGACTGGATTTGAACCCAGGTACTCCTGACTCCAAGGCTGGTGCTTTATCCACTATGCCAAGCCGCCCTTGGATAGCACTTTTCAAAGATTAGTTCTCATCATTTCCACAAGAAGAAGGATCTTTGGATAACATATATTCAAAATAATGAAAACTGAAAGGCATCTAAGAGAATCCAAATAGGGCCAAGAAAAGTTAGGCATGAATGAAATGAAGGAACAACAACAACTTATAACAAAGAATGATTTATTCCTGGTCCTGAGTATTATACTTTGGAAACTCAGTTATGATTTATTCAACTTCTTTTTTCTGAGGTTGGGTTATTTAAATTCTATATTTCTTGTTTTGTTAATCTGTAATGTTTTTTGATAAACATTCAACTATAACATTTAAAATATAAACTTTGTTGGCAAATAATTGAAAATTTTTTTAATTTCTTTTTCATCTGTGTGAATTTTCCTTTTTTTTCATGTTTGAGCACAGTAAATTTTACTGTCTTTTTTGATCACATTAGTCAGGAGTTTGTCTATTTTGTTAGTGTTTTTTAAAGCAGATCCAATTTTTTTATTAATTAATTCCTTGAATTTTTGTTTTCAGTTTTGTCTCTTAGATTTTCAGAAAATTTATTTTATGTTCATTTAGGGGTTTTCATTTGCTATTTTTTTCTGGTTTTTTTTCCTCCTATCTCCTGTTTCCTTTTCAAAGATCCCATCTATCTATGGTCTCTTGATCAGTTTGAAAATCCTCTATTCTATTAAAGATTTATATCATTAACTGCTTATTGAATGTCCTTACACATACCTTAAGCTTTGCATGTCCTGAACAGAATTCATTATTTTCTTCCCCTCCCCAAAACTTTTATTGTCAAAGATACCACCATACACTTAGATAGGTACCTTTGACTTGTCATTGTCACTCATATCACACATCCAATTTACTTCCGAATTCTGTAATTTCTACCTTTGCAATATCTTACATTTATTTTGCCCCTCCCTCCTACTTTCCCTAAAAAGCTGCTTACCTGATTCAAGCCCTTTTCACTTTACAATGATCTTTTCATTAGTTTCCCTGTCTCATCTCACACTACTTTAATCTACCCTTTTCTCAATGACAAAATAATCTTTCTAAAGAACAGATTTGATCATATGTCTCCCCTACTTACTAAACTTAATAAACAAAATAAAATAATAGTATTACCAAGGAATTACTGACTCCTTATCATCTCCAGGATCAAATGTGAAATACTCTTTCTTACTTTTAAAGCCCTTTATAATCTGCCCATTTCCTTCCTTACCAATGCCTATATTTCATTCCCTTCCCATATGATCCAGTGATACTGGACTCTTTGCTATTCTTTACTCTGATGGCTTCATCTTCCACCTGTTTCAATCACTGCTCTCCATCCTTGTTTATACCTCCTGGTTTCCTTCAAGCCTTAACTAAAATTCCTCCTCTTAAAACAGGCCTTTCTTGATCCCCCTTAATGCTAGTGTCTTCCCTCTGTTGATTATCTCCAGTTTATTCTGTATGTATCTAATATCTATGTAGTTACTTTCATGCTGTCTTCATATTACTGTGAACTCATTGAGGGCAAGGACAGTGCTTTTGTCTTTAATTTCATGGTGACTTGTCCAATGAATCACATATAGTAAAAATTTAGTAGGTGCAGAATGACATGGAGCTATGTGTTAATTGCATTTTAATATAATTGATTTCCTTAGTTATCCTATTTATTTTATTTTATGTATTTAAAAACATAGTTCTGACACTAGTTCCACAGACTTTGCCATATTACAAATGGGATCCATGATACAAAAACCAAAAAAAGAACATTATTTCAGTTCTTAATAAAGGAATTTTATGGATAAATTCCTTTGCCTTCTATAATGTATGAGTCTTCCTTTGACTGGCTTTCCTTTTCTCCATTGTCTGGTTCACATTGCAGAATACACAATAACAATCTTGGCAAATACCCAAAGGCCAATATTTAGATTAAAAAAGGTTATTCTATCTTAATTAGTCAAGACACAAGGATAGAGGATGGCAAGTTCCTTGGATTAGGCCTTGAAGAAACATGAATCATATATATATATATATATATATATATATATATCAGGTGGTTTAGAACTTTATGAATACTTTGAGTCTAGAGGTAGTTGGAAGCAACGTTTTTCTAATAACAAGTAACTACTAGGACATTAATGAATTGATGAGTAGCAGGTAATGATTTCTGAGGTTTTATGATGGACATTTTTTCATTTTATGGTCTATTTATTTTCATATTATTACAATAATCTTTTTATGAAAATAAACTTAACCCCCCTCCCCCCAAAATACAAAGAAACCTCAAAAGAAATGAAATGAGAGGAAAAAAATGTACTTCTGTCTGTGTTCAGATTCCATCAGCTTTGTCTCAGGGATAGGTTTCCTTCTTTATCATAAGTCCATCAAAGAAGTTGCTTCAATATCTTTTCCCACAGTTACTATTACTAGCTGCATTTCCTTCCATTCTATTTTTCCCACTTCCATTCTATTTTCTCTCTCCTTTCACCCTCCTCAGAGATGTTTGTATCAGACTACGCTCTCTCATGATCTTCCCTCTCTTCTATCACCTATCCCCATGCCTCCTCCCCCCCCCCGCACCCCATCCCTCTTATCCCATTCTTTTCCTCTTATTTTTCTCTAGGGGAAGATAGATTTCTATGTCCTATTGAGTGTGTATGTTACTTCTTCACTGAGCCACTTCTGATGTGAATGAAGGTTCACTTATTCCCCCTCGCCCCCCACTTCCACTCGATTGCAAAAGCTTTTTCTTGACTCTTTTATGTGAAATATCTTAGCCCATTCTATCTCTCCTTTCCCTTTTTTCCCAGTACTTTCCTTGAACACCCATTGACTCCATCTTTATGCTATATTGTACCATTATATTCAACTCCCTCCTGTGTCTTGTTTATATATGCTCCTTCTAACTGCTCTTATAAATGAGAAGGTTCTTATAAGTCATCAGTATCTTTTCTCCTTGCAGGAATACATAATTACATAACATAATTAACATAATTAAATCCCTTATAGTTAGTTCTTCCCCTCCACCCTCTCTGTGTTTCACCTGAGTTCTGTCCTTGGTGATCAAACTTTCTGCTCAGCTCTGGTTGTTGCAGTTTGAAAGTCCCCTGTTTCATTGAAAGTCCATCTTTTTCCCTGGAAGAGGATGTTCAGTTTTGCTGGTGGTTGATTCTCAGTCGTAATCCAAGCTCTTTTGCCTTCTGGAATATCATATTCTAAGCCCTACAAACCCTTAATGTGGACACTGTCAATCCTGTGCAATCCTGACTATAGCACCACAGAGTTGAATTCTTTCTGGCAGCTTGTAGTATTTTCTCTTTGATTGGAGAGTTTTGGAATTTGACTATAATATTCCTGGCAGTTTTATTTTGGGATCTCTTTCAGAAGGTGATTGGTACATTCCCTTTATTTCTATTTTACCCTCCTTCTAGAATCTCAGGGCAATTTTGCTGTATAATTATTTCTTGGAAAATGAAGTCTTAGCTCATTTCCTAGTCATGACTCTCAGGTAGTCTAATATGTCTTAAATTCTCTCTTTTGGATCTGTTTTCCAGGTCAGTTGTTTTTTTTCTAGTGAGATATTTCACATTTTCTTCTAGTTTTTCATTCTTTGGGGTTTGTTTTATTGTTTCTTGATTTCTCATAAAGTCATCAGCTTCCTTTAGCTCCATTCTACATTTGAAGGAATTATTTTCTTCAGTGAGCCTTTTTATATTGTTTTCCAACTGGTCAATTTTGCTTTTTAAGGCATTCATCTTCTCATTTGCATTTTGGACAGTTTTTTCCATTTGACCCAAACTAGTTTTTAACATGTTATTTTCTTCATTTTTTTGGTATCTCTTTTACCAAGCTGCTGACTTGGTTTTCATGATTTATTTCATGATCTCTCTCATTTCTTTTTCCACCTTTTCCTCTACCCCCCCTTACTTGCTTTTCAAGCCTTTTTTGAGCTCTTCCATAGCCCAAGACCAATTCCTATTTTTCTTGGAGGTTTTAGATGCAGAAGCTTCGACTTTGTCATCTTCTAAGTGTGTGTTTTGATCCTCTATGGGACCAAAGTAATTGGTCAAAAGTTCTTCTTTTTCTGTTGTTTGTTCATTCCTCAGTCTATGACTGATTTCCCACATTTCTAAAGATTTTGGGGGCTTTTGGGATAACCCCACAGGGACCTCAATTCTCCAGGGTCTTACGAGAGGCTCTGACTGCTCTCCTGGCCTGTGCTTTGATCTGTGGATGGCCACAAACCCTCCCCTCTGCCTTGGAGTTGTGAGGAGAGTCCCTGCTCTGCTATGGTGGTATGGGGGCCCAGAGTGGGCCCTGGATCTGAGTATGGACAAAGCAGCAGGGATAGCAGAGAGACCTCAGCAGAGACCTCTCCCTACCCCCTTACCATCTGTGGACTGAGTGCTTTGGAAGCAGCTGCTGGATGACTCGGAAGGTTCCTGCTGCAGGGCTGCTCTGAGGCTAGCGCTCATCTAGGCTCTGTGCCCTGAGCTTACTTTGTGCTCATTCTGGTGCCCCAGAGTTTTTTCACTGGCCCTTCAAGCTGTCCCAGTGATCCCTGCTGTGTTGGAGCTCTTTCCAACCTCTGGTCAGTGAAACAGACCTTTCCTGCAGATCTTTCAAGTTGTCTTGGATTGGGAAATTGTATCACTCAGCCTTTCTGTGGGTTCTGCCCCTCTAAATTTTGGCTAGAGTCATAAATTTATGGCTTTTGGAGCTTTTGGGGGATGAGTTTCTGGGAATTCCTGCCCTCATTTTGCCATCTTGGCTCTACACACTGTCATGTACATTTTTTAAAAGAACCAATTTTAATTAGACCTGAGGAGAACCAGAGTGAAACCTTGAAGAGAAGTACAATTTCAATATTGGTCACTCCTTAAATGATAACTTAAATCACCCTTATCACATAATCTCTCTTTTTAGTCTTCTGCATTTGAATAGTGTTTTAAGAGTTTTACTCATATCATCTCCAGGGATTTAATGTACTTTGATAATAATAATAACCCTATTTTACAGTTGAAGAAAATAAGGCAGACAGAAGTTAAATGACTTTTCCTAGGATCACAGTGCTAGCAAGTTAAGAGTCTAGATTTGAATTCAAATCTTTCTGACATTCTAAGATGAAAAGGAGCTGAAAGTGAAAAATGAATTTAGCATTAGAGATTACAGATCTACCATAGAAGGTATTTTAAAGACTACTTAGTCTAACACCCTTATTTTACATATGAGGAAACTGAAGTCTCAGATGTTTAAGTGACTTTCCTGAGGTTACAGATGTAATGAGTGCCAGGGGATTTGAATCCAAGTCCTCTAACTTCATTGCTAGCACCCTTTCTAATGTACCACTTTTCATAATTGAATCCTCAATGAATATCATTATTGGTAGCTTCTTTTCATTTTTACCTTTTTTGTTTGTTTTTGCAAGGCAGTGGGGTTAAGTGACTTGTCCAAGGTCACACAACTAGAAAGTATCAAATGTCTGAAGTTGGATTTGAACTCAGGTCCTCCTGACTCCTGGATTGGTGCACTATCCACTGAGCCACCTAGCTGCCCTCTTTCTTTTCATCTTTTCAAGGGAAACTAAGGGTCTCATATAATCCTCTCTAATAGAGAAAGTGAATTTAATAGTGTGTGAAGTTGATTCCATTTTCAACACACATTTTCATTAAAACAAATATAGGGAGTGGAGCTAGGCATTAGACCTCTGATTTCACTTATACAGTCTAGCTGACTATCTCTTGTCTTAGGTCTCTGTTAACCATGGTTAAAGTATTTCATGAGCCAGTCTATTTTGCATCTAAAATTTTCAAATGAAAAAAAGTTCTTGAAGTTGATTAGTGAAAATATAGTAATAGAATGTGCAAAGCTTAAAGAATGCACAAATCAGCTTGAAGACAGGATTAAAACTCTAAGTGAAAGAGTACTGTTTCTAGAGACAAAGGTTCAAATTCTGCCTCTGATTTTCTAGTATGCCAAAATCCCTACGTTTATATGCTCTAAGAACAGTAGGTGTTCTTGAAGATGGCAATCTGATTGATTAACAATTAATGAGAGAATGAATATTATTATGAATGTGGACTCACTCTAATGATTTGGGGTATGTAACTTGGATCTCCCAAGTCTTGATCAAAGAGAGTTACCAATTTCCAATCTGATAAAAGGGAGAATCCATATCTTCCCAAACCTGTCTGAGTAAACACAATGAAAATTTAACAATCCTCCTATTAGCCTAAACCTAGGATTTCTTTTCTTGTTTGATTAGATCTTTAGCCTGGGTAAGCTTTTGAGCAAAATTTCCCACACGGGTTGGTTTCTAAATAGGTAATAAAAAAAAAAGAGAAAAACCTTGGTCCTGATTGGTCTCTTGAACTTTTTAAATGCCATATCAATTAAATTAGGTACAATTACTAAAAGATTAACAAGAAGCAAGTTTATAGACCTTAGGTTAATGGCCCTTGCCTTAGAAACCAACTCTCTCATGAAGAAACTAAGATTAAGAATTAATATCAAGTACAAATTTGAGTAAGGACTTCGTGATTCCCAGTATAATTTTTTTCCTTTCTTTTTTTTTTTTGTTTGCAAGGCAGTGGGATTAAGTGATTTGCCCAAGGTCACACAGCTAAGTAATTATTAAGTGTTTTATGTCATATTTGAACTCAGGTCCTCCTGACTCCAGAGCTGCTGCTCCATAATGTTCTTTCTACTTCAATACCTTTGTAGCTATTTGATACTGAAAAAAGACATACTTGTGTCATTTTATAAGTAATGATGCCCTATCAGAAACAAAAGTTTCTAGTTTATGATCTTCCCTCAAGACTTACATCTTGCAGTATGTCCCAAAAGTCTTAGGACAGGGGCAGTTAGGTGGCATAGTGGATAGAGTACTGGCCCTTTAGTCAGGAGGACTTGAATTCAAATGTAGCCTTAGATATTTTCTTAGCAGAGTGATCCTGGCCAAGTCAATTAACTCCAATTGCCCTCCCCCCCAAAATCATAGGACAATTTTAAGCTTTAACAGTTCTTAAAACCTAAGAATTCACCATGTTGTTTGGCTAATGTTTAAAATTACTCCTGGGATGGCTAGGTGGCTCAGTGGATAGAGCACTGGCCCTGGAGTCAGGAGCACCTGAGTTCAAATCTGGCCTCAAAAACTTAAAAATTATCTAGTTGTGTGGCCTTGGGCAAGCCACTTAATCTCATTGCCTTGCAGAAACCTAAAAAAAAAATACTCTTAGACTTTTGGGAAACTCTGTATGTGTAGATTTTTTTTTTTAACATGAGATGACTTCTGATTAGAACAATGGCATTAAAAAATTTTCCTTAAGGACACAGAGATCTTTGACTAATGATTTGAAGACTAAAATGTTCTAGAATTTTAAAGAATTATTTACCTTGTTATACTTCTGAAAAAGGAAGTGATGGGGGAAATGCTAATGATGCAGATTGAACTGAAGAATACATCCTGAATACATCTTTTTTTTTTTTCAGAAAACTAGTAAATATTTACCAGTTTGCCATTTATCATGGAGCTAGAGGTAGAAAGGATCCCAGAGATCACCTCTTATAAGGGATCTCCCCCTCACCCCCCTTTTATAATGAAGAAACTGAAGCCTAGGGAGGTTAAGTGATTTGTCCAAAATCACACATATCAGAGGCAGAATTTGCACCTCTGTCTTTAGAAACAGCACTCTTTCATTTAGAGTTTTAATCCTGTCTTCAAGCTGATTTGTGCATTCTTTAAGCTTTGCACCTTCTATTACTATATTTTCACTAGCCAACTTCAAGGTCTCTTTTTTTATTTGAAAATTTTAGATGCAAAATAGATTGGCTCATGAAATGCTTTAACCATGGTTAACAGAGACCTAAGACAAGAGATATAGTCAGCTAGACTGTTATCAGTGAAATCATAGATCTAAATGCCAAGCTCTTCTCCCTGTATTTGTTTAAATGGAAATGTCTGTGTGTTGAAACTGGAATCAACTTCACACACTATTAAATTCACTTTTTCTATTAGAGAGATTATATGAGACCCTAGACTTTACTCCATTGTGAAGATCTTGATTTCCTTTATTTACTAGTGGAAATAGGGATAATTGCCTTTTAAAAATTCTGAGGGGTTACTATTTACTTTTAATGGAGGGTAGCATGTGAATGGATATGGTAAAAGTATTAAATGCCTCCCATTACTGAGGGAAGGTTAATGAATTAGTGAGAAATAATTTATTAAGCACTTATTATTTAGAAATCATAAAAGCTGGGTACTGGGGATACAGATAGGAAAAAAGGAATGGCTCACATTTTAGTAGGGGAAACTATAGGATAGTCTTGAGTTTAAGTCATCTTGAAAAATACTTAGATACTTAGGGGAACATAATGGACAGAGTGCTGAAGGTGTAATTAGGAAGACCTTGATAACCCAATTAACCACTGTTTGTCTCAGTTTTCTCAGCTATAAAGTAGGAATAATAAATAATAGCACCTATCTCTCAGGGTTGTCTAGAGTCCTCAAACAAGGTAATATTTGTAAAGCATTTAGTGCAGTGTCTGTCATATTGATGAAAGAACAAAACTGTTGGGGGAGATCTAGCCTAGCATTTGAGAATATGAATGAATTCATGGAAGTCCCCAGAACTATTAGGGACAAAAAGAAGTTTATTACTCAGTGGTAATTCCCTAAGAAATTCAGTAAGAGAGAAAGTAAAGGTAATTGCAAGGCTATTGCAACTGAGTTGATGCCCTTAGAGAATAAGAGGCAGCTAGAAAAATTTAGCAAGGTAATTAGGGACAGTTAGAACAACTGACTGATCAACAACCATCTGGGGATAAGCAATAACAGTAATGGGAATTTTGCAAAGTAAAGAAGGAAAGTAGGGACAGATCGTTACAAATGGGCTGATCACAGAAGCTGTCAACAACATAAAAAGGTAGAGAAGCACAAAGTAGAAAAATTAGGGACAGTTTCAAGGTTGGTTCAACTGGGCAGATAGCCTGGCTAAAACCAGGCTTTATATAAGGAAATGCTGAGAAAGAGTTAAGGAAGGAGTTAGGAAGGTACTAGGAGGGGATTAAGGAGTGGGGTAATATATATCCTGAGGGTGGGGCAAACTAGGTGGTGCAGTGGATAAAGCACAGGCCCTGGAGTCAGGAGGACCTTAATTCAAATCCGGACTCAGACACTTAATAATTACCTAGCTGTGTGGTCTTGAGCAAACCACTTAACCCCATTTGCATTGCAAAAAACCTAAAAAAACAAAAGAGTTAATATTCCTAGTGAAGTTCTCTCAGGATTAAAAATCATTAAAACAAAGACAGAGTATTAATCTTAGACTATTCTAAGAAGAAAGAGGGAGATCAACTTTGTATTCCAAGCTAGGTACCCTTCCCGAATCTGTTGGGGGGGGGGGGGATAGTAGACTATTTTCATAGAAATCTTGCGTTTTTAGTCACCTATTTAATGATAAAACTATGTTAACTGGGAGAACAGTAGACTGTTCCCATGAGAAAAAGCTTGCCAAGAAGCTTGTAAGACTCCTCTTGTTTAATGATAAGTAGATTGTTAAATCAATAAAATAGTTATAATCCTGAAGCTTATTCTCACTATCTGGATGGTAAGGTAATATATTATGAAAACCTTTCATTCTTTTCTTTGTTGCTGGGGTAGATTTTTACAAGTAGAATGTAACTGAAGAATAACCAATGAATTGACAGAGAGGGATGATAGGAAGGAGGAGGGGATTCCATTAGGTCATATAATCTCCTTGATCTTCACTACCTTTGGGAGACTTGGAGTGTGCCCTTTTCTTGAGAAAAGCCAAAATAAACTTTCTTTTTTGTTGAGAGGAGTCTATATTTTTTATTATTTTATTATTTATTTTTAATTTATTTTTATTACAGATATTATTTGAGTTTTACAATTTTCCCCCCCAATCTTGCTTCCCCCCGCCCCAGAAAGCACTCTCTCAGTCTACTTTGTTTCCATGTTGTACCTTGATCCAAATTGGGTGTGATGAGAGAGAAATCATATCCTTAAAGAGAAGAGAAGTCTAAGAGGTAACAAGATCAGGCAATAAGATATTTGTTTTTTTTCCTAAATTAAAGGGAATAGTCCTTGCACTTTGTTCAAACTCCACAGCTCCTTATCTGGATACAGATGGCACTCTCCTTTGCAGACAACCCAAAATTGTTCCTGGTTGTTGCACTGATGGAATGAGCAAGTCCTTCAAGGTTGAACATCACTCCCATGTTGCTGTTAGGGTGTACAGTGTTTTTCTGGTTCTGCTCATCTCACTCAGCATTAATTCATGCAAATCCCTCCAGGTTTCCCTGAAATCCCATCCCTCCTGGTTTCTAATAGAACAATAGTGTTCCATGACATGCATATACCACAGTTTGCTAAGCCATTCCCCAATTGAAGGACATTTACTTGATTTCCAATTTTTTGCTACCACAAACAGGGCTGCTATAAATATTTTTGTACAAGTAATGTTTTTACCCTTTTTCCTCATCTCTTCAGGTATAGACCCAGTAGTATTTCTGGGTCAAAGGGTATGCACATTTTTGTTGACCTTTGGGTATAGTTCCAAATAGCTCTCTAGAAGGGTTGGATGAGTTCACAACTCCACCAACAGTGTAATAGTGTCCCAGATTTCCCACATCCCTTCCAACAATGATCATTATCCTTCCTGGTCATACTGGCCAATCTGAGAGGTGTGAGGTGGTACCTCAGAGAAGCTTTAATTTGCATTTCTCTAATAATTAATGATTTAGAGCATTTTTTCATATGGCTATGGATTACTTTGATCTCCTCATCTGTAAATTGCCTTTGCATATCCTTTGACCATTTGTCAATTGGGGAATGGCTTTTTGTTTTAAAAATATGACTCAGTTCTCTGTATATTTTAAAAATGAGTCATTTGTCAGAATCATTAGTTGTAAAGATTGTTTCCCAATTTATTACATTTCTTTTGATCTTGGTTACATTGGTTTTATCTGTGCAAAAGCTTTTTAATTTAATATAATCAAAATCATCTAATTGGTTTTTGGTGATGTTCTCCAACTCTTCCTTAGTCATAAACTGTTCCCCTTTCCATAGATCTGACAGGTAGAATAGTCCTTGATCTTCTTATTTGCTTATAGTATTGTTTTTTATGTCTATGTCCTGTAACCATTTGGATCTTATCTTGGTAAAGGGTGTGAGGTGTTGGTCTAATCTAAGTTTCTTCCATACTAACTTCCAATTATCCCGGCTATTTTTATCAAAGAGGGAGTTTTTATCCCAATGGCCAGACTCTTTGGGTTTATCAAACAGCAGATTACTATAATCATCTCCTGCTTTTACACCTAGTCTATTCCACTGGTCCACCACTCTATTTCTTAGCCAATACCAAACAGTTTTGATGACTGATGCTTTATAATATAATTTTAGGTCGGGTAGGGCTAAGCCACCTTCTTTTGCACTTTTTTTCATTAAGCTCCTGGCAATTCTTGACTTTTTATTTTTCCATAAGAATTTACTTACAATTTTTTCTAACTCGTTGAAAGTAATTTTTTGGAATTTTGATTGGTAGGGCACTAAACAGATAGTTTAATTTTGGTAGAATTGTCATTTTTATTATATTAGCTCTACCTATCCATGAGCAGTTGATATTTGCCCAGTTATTTAAATCTAATTTAATTTGTGTGAGAAGTGTTTTATAATTGTTTTCAAAAAGATTCTGAGTCTGTCTTGGCAAATAGACTCCCAAATATTTTATATTGTCTGAGGTTACTTTGAATGGGATTTCTCTTTCTAGCTCTTCCTGCTGTTTCTTGCTAGACATATGTAGAAAAGTTGAGGATTTATGAGGGTTTATTTTATAACCTGGAACTTTGCTAAAATTGCTAATTGTTTCCAGTAGTTTTTTAAGATGATTTTTTGGGAGACCATCATGTCATCTACAAAGAGTGAGAGTTTTGTCTCTTCCTTCCCAATTCTAATTCCTTTAATTTCTTTTTCTTCTCTAATTGCTGATGCTAACATTTCTAATACAATATTGAATAGTAGTGGTGATAATGGGCACCCTTGTTTCACCCCTGATCTTATTGGGAATGCCTCTAGCCTCTCCCCATTGAATATAATGCTTGTTGATGGTTTCAGATAGATACTGATAATTATTCTAAGGAACAGTCCATTTATTCCTACACTCTCTAGTGTTTTTAATAGGAATGGATGCTGTATTTTGTCAAAAGCTTTTTCAGCATCTATTGATATGATCATATGATTTCTGATAGGTTTGTTGTTGATATAATTGAGTATACTAACAGTTTTCCTAATATTGAACCAACCCTGCATTCCTGGAATAAATCCTACCTGATCATAATGTATTATCCTAGTGATGACTTGTTGTAATCATTTTGCTAAGATTTTATTTAGGATTTTTGCATCTATATTCATCAGGGAAATAGGTCTATAATTTTCTTTCTGTTTTAACTCTTCCTCGTTTAGGTGACAGTACCATATTGGTTTCATAGAAAGAGTTAGGCAGAGTTCCATCTTTCCCTGTTTTTCCAAAGAGTTTATATAGGATTGGACCCAATTTTTCCTTAAATGTTTGGTAGAATTCACTTGCGAATCCATCAGGCCCTGGAGATTTTTTTTTAGGGAATTCATTAATGGCTTGTTGAATTTCTTTTTCTGAGATAGGGTTGTTTAGGTATTTAATCTCTTCTTCATTTAACCTGGGCAACTTATATTTTTGTAAATATTCATCCATTTCACTTAGATTATCAAATTTATTGGCATAGAGTTGGGCAAAATAATTTCGAATTATTACTTTAATTTCGTCCTCATTGGTGGTGAGTTCACCTTTTTTCATTTATGATACTAGCAATTTGGTTTCCTTCTTTCTTTTTTTTAATGAAATTGACACGAGGTTTATCAATTTTATTAGTTTTTTCATAATACCAACTTTTGGTTTTATTTATTAATTCAATAGTTTTTTGCTTTCATTTTTATTAATTTCTCCTTTAATTTTTAGAATTTCTAATTGGTATTTAATTGGGGATTTTTGATTTGTTGTTTCTCTAATTTTTTTAGTTGCATGTTTAGTTCATTGATTTCCTCTTTCTCCAATTTATTCATATAAGCATTTAGAGCTATAATATATCCCCCAAGAGTCACTATGAATGAATCCCATAGGTTTTGGTATGTTGTTTCATTATTATCTAGGATAAAATGGTTAATTCTTTCTATAATTTGTTTTTTGGTCCACTCATTTTTTAAAATGAGGTTATTCAGTTTCCAATTTGCTCTGGGTCTATATCTCCTTGGCCCAGTATTGCATATGACTTTTATTGCATTGTCATCTGAGAAAGATGTATTCACTATTTCTGCCTTTCTACAGTTGATCATTAGGTTTTTATGTCCTAGTACATGGTCAATTTTTGTATAAGTTCCATGTACTGCAGAGAAAAAGGTATATTCCTTTCTATCCCCATTCAGTTTCCTCCATAAGTCTACCATATCTAATTTTTCTAACAATCTATTTACCTCCCTAATTTCTTTCTTGTTTGTTTTATGATTGGATTTGTCTAGATCTGATAGCAGGAGGTTGAGGTCTCCCACTAGTAGAGTTTTGCTTTCTATGTCTTCCTGTAGTTCTTTCAGCTTCTCCTCTAAGAATTTGGGTGCTATCCCACTGGGTGCATATATTCAATATTGAAATGACTTTATTGTCTATGGTACCTTTTAGAAGGATAAAGTTTCCTTCCTTATCTCTTTTAAGGCTATCTATTTTAGCTGCTGCTTTGTCTGAGATAAGGATTGCTACCCCTGCTTTTTTTACTTCAGCTGAAGCAAAATATATTTTGCTCCAACCTTTTACCTTTACTCTATATGTATCTCTCTGCTTCAAACCAGCTTCTTGTAAGCAGCATATTGTAGGATTCTGGTTTTTAATCCACTCTGCTATTTGCTTACGTTTTAAGGGAGAGTTCATTCCATTCACATTCAAGGTTATGATTACTAATTCTTTATTGCCCTCAGTGCTATCTTCCCTCTGTTTGTATTTTCCCCCCCTTTCCCCCTTTTATCCATATTCCCCAGTCTTTTGTTTCTGAATACCACCCCCTTCAGTGTGTTTGCCCTCCTATATCACAACCTCCCCTTTCTTTCCCCTTTCCCTTTTTCCCTTTTCCCTTCCTTTCCTTTCCTTTTGTTATTTCCCCTTATTTCCCCCACTCCCCTTCCCTTTCTCTGTCCCCCCTCCCCTTTTCCCCTTTTAATACTTGAAAGGTTAGATGTTTTATAAGTTAACTGAGTATGTGTAGGTTGACTTTAAGCCAAGTCTGATGAGAAGAAGATTCAGTTGTTTCTCCTCTGCTCCCTTCTATTATCATAGGTTTTTTGTACCTCTTAGTGTAATGAGATTTACCCCATTCAATCCCCTCCCTCTTCCCATCTCTTTCCTGTCCCCCTTTTTAGGGAGGTAGTGTTTTTTATAGATCATTCTATCTAAATCATAGAAAATTCTGAGTGTCTGTCCCTTCTAGTTCTGTATATTCTATCAAATAGAGTCAAAATTCCTGAGAGTTATTAGAGTCTTTCTCCCAAGTGGGGTTAAAGCCAGTTACATCCCATTAGATAGTAGTCTCATGGATAAGTCATGAATGTCCATCATTTCTGGCTAGGTGTATTCTCTCTGTTAGAGTTACATTATTCAAGGTTTATGAGAATCTTCCCCCCCCCCCCCCTCCATGCTGGAATATAGCCAGTTTCAGCTTACTGGATTGCATTTTTTTCCCTTTTACTTCCCCCCTCCCCTTTTTTTTTAACCTTTGCATGTGTCTATTGAACCTCCTGTTTGATGTTCAGATTTTCTGTTTAGCTCTGGTCTTTTCATCAGAAATTTTTGGAATTCTTCCATTTCGTTAAATGTCCATCTTTTTTCCCTGGAAGAGATGGCTCAGCTTTGCAGGAAAGTAGATTCTTGGCTGCATTCCAAGCTCCCATGCTCTTCAAAATATCTGGTTCCAGGCCCTTTGATCCCTTAAAGTTGATGCAGCCAGGTCCTGCGTGATCCTTACTGTGGCTCCTTGATATTTAAATTGTTTCTTTCTGACTGCTTGCAAGATTTTCTCTTTTATCTGATCTGATAGTTCTGGAGTTTGGCCACAACATTCCTTGGTGTTTTCATTTTAGGATCTTTTTCTGGTGGGGATTGATGTACTCTTTCAATAGCTACTTTGCCCTTGATTCCATGATATCAGGGCAGTTTTCCATCACTAGATCCTGTAATATCAAGTCCAGGCTTTTTTTTCTCTTCATTGTTTTCAGAAGTCCTATAATTTTCATGTTGCCCCTCCTTGATCTATTCTCGAGGTCAGTGGTTTTGTTGATGAGGTATTTTACCTTTGCTTCTATTTTTCCTATTTTTTGATTTTGTTTAACTGACTCTTGCTGTCTCATGGAGTCATTAGTTTGTGTAGACTCCATTATTTTTTGGGGGGAGGAGTTTTCTTCATTAACCTTTTTGCAACTCCTTTTCTAATTGGTCAATTCTACTTTTGAAAGAGCTTTCCATTTGACCAGTTGAGGTTTTGAGAGAATTAATTTCTTTTTGCATTTGCTCATTTGAGGATCTGAGAGAATTATTCTCATTTTGTAATTGTCCAGTTGATGATCTGAGAGATTTATTCTACTTTTGTGTTTGTCCAATTGTACTTTCTAAGGTTTTGTTTTCATGTTGCAAGGTATTGTCTCTCCCAAATTTTTAAGCTCCTTCCTTATTTCTTCAAGAAAGTCTTTCTGTGCTGGAGACCAGATTGTATTCTCCTCAGAGGTTCCAGGTCTCTCTGAGTTGGGGTCTTTCCCTTCCAGGAATTTTTCTATGGATCCACCTTTCCGCTGACCCTTCTTCATTATGTTAAGACCTTGAGTTGGTGGGGGGGGGCTGGTTCACCTGGGCTTGGGATTGCTAAAGGCTTTACTGGGTGCAGTCTCTCTGGCTGGCCAGTAGGAGGTGCTGGTTGCTTTCTCTGGAGTGTCTGTGACCTTGATTGAGGCCTTCTCCCTTTGCGGGAAGGGAGGAGTTGGAGCTATTGAATTCTTTTGCCTTCAATCAATGGTGGGCTTTACCCTGGCCTGAGGTCATTCCTCAGCTGGGCTGGTTCTTCTGCTCACACACCTGGGCCTGAGGCAGAAGTAATTTGCATTTGTTTGTTTGGGAAGAGGCCTCTGTGCAATGGAGGTGGGCACTCAGAGTTTCTGAGACCTGAGGAGCCTAGGGATGGTGTCCGCAGCTCTCCTGCACCAGAACTCTCCCCCCAGCCTGGTCCCCAAGCTCCTGGGGGACAGCACCAACACCAGTGCCTCTGCTTCTCCGTGGACCCAAGCCCCTTTCGTCCAGCCCCACCACTGATCCAGCAGGTCTGGCTCTCTGGCCCTCAGACTCCAGGTTCCAATTCAGCTGTTAATCTCGCTGATCCAGGACTGATCCTCCCTCTGAGCCCAGACTCATCCACCTGAATTCGGCTAAAGCTGTTGTGGGAGACAAATCCTGAGGTAGATGTTCTTTTTCCTGGCTTTTCTTTCTGGGTTTTGTGGGTCGGATTTCTTTTAAGAGGTTTGTTTCATGTGATAGATGGGGAAGAGATCAGGAGACTTTAGAACTGTGCCTGTCTTCTCTCTGCCATCTTGGCCGGAAGTCTATTTATTTTTTTAAAGTGGATTTTTATCCCATACACCTAGCTATGTGAACTCTGTCTTGCAAAAACCAAACCAAACCAAACCAAACATCATATATCCTGAGGGGTCAATTAATATCTTCAACTTTTTTTAAGGAAGATAATGGAATGTGACTATGGGTAGGTTTTAAATAGTTGGTTCTTAATAAATACTAGTTTTCAACTTTTCAGTATAAAGTATTAATGTCATTTCTACTGATAAAACCTAATGGTCTCTGACTTTGAACCACTTGCATTGCTAAGGCCTTTGGATGAATGCAGAGACAGTAATCTGAGATGTTATTCCTGGGCTTCTTGGTCTCAGGGCTCTGTAGTATAAAGGGAGGTGGTTTTACTCTCTTGGAACATACCATTTCCTTTCTGTTCTATATAGTACCTTGATCCTTTAGTTCTGTTGACTTACCTAGACTGACCCAGACATGGCCTACTCTAGGGGATAGAGATCTGGCTGCAGAGTCAATAAGATGTGGGTTCAAAAATGCCTTTCACACATTCATCAATAAATCACTACTTAGAGATATTCACTACCCAATATGCTGAGGATACAAACAAATAATCATTCCTCTTAAGGATCTTTTGTTGTATTGCAGGAGGCAGGAAGTAAATATTACATATCAATAATAAATGCAAATATGTTACAAAGTCAGAAGAGGACTCCAGGAAAATCTGTTCCCTTCCTAGGAGAAGTCCTAGGACCCAGCTGAGTAGCCCTATAGTAAAGATGCTCAATTTAATTGCAATGGAGATAATCCTCTGGGAAGAAGATAATCTTAGATGATTGAGAGTTAAATGATTTGGATCTTTGTGGCACTGGAGGATACTGGCACTGAGCCCAGGCCCTAGGACACTGCTGAGATTGAACCCACTGGCTCCATGGTAGACTTTAGGGATCGTCTCTGCAAAGCCCTAGGCAGGGAAGATTGCCTTCCACATTCATTGCTGCCATCAATATTAGCCAGAGGATGACATTTATTTTATTCATTTGAACAAAAACTTAACAAAAGCACTCTTCTGAGATGCTGGAGAGCCAGGCAGCTCTATTTAACCACAGAGTGAGGGAGTTTTGACAGTTATACAATATGCTTTATTCTACTTACTGGGTTTCTCAACTTTCACCTCCTGTGAGGAATGAAAAAAATTTTTACTGTGTCGGCCCCTTTACAGGGCATCTTTTTTTTTTTTGAATTACAGGATTCCAATTTCATATATATATATATACATATATATATATATATATATATGTAATACATATATAACATGCATATCATATACATTTACAATGAAAATTTTCAGAAATTAGTAATCCTGTCTGACTAACTTCTTAATTTATGAATTAAGATCATAAATTTTTGAGCCAAAATAGGCCTTGGAGGCCTTGTAAGCGAACCTCATTCTTTTATTTTCTTTTCTTTTTTGTAAATAGTACTTTATTTTTTCAAAAACATGTAAAATAGTTTTCAACTTTTATTTTTTTATAAGATTTTGGGTTTCAAATTTTTCTCCCTCTTTCTCTTTCCTCCCTTCTCCCCAAGTTGACAAGCGATCTGATATGTAACTTCCTCATTTGAGGAAACTGTGTCAGAGAATTTAAATGTTAAACACTGACTTATAAATGACTAAAGTATTTATTAATATTTAATATGTGCTAAGAAAGCACTGTGCTTGGTACTAATAGAGAATAATCCCAAGGAGCTCACATTTCAATGAGGAGATATCACATATAGAAGGTTTCAGCATCAAATCAGATGGAAACATCCCATGGTCCCTAGGGTATGTACAACAACAAAGCAAATGGAAATGCCTCTTTCTTGCCTCTCTTTTATATATGTTAAATATGGAAGACCATAGAGTGAAAGAACGTAGTATTTTAGTTGAAGATGTGTGAAATTGTCTTCTCTATGAAGATTTTTGTGTTAGCTTTTATATGAATTAAAATTCTTAGGATGGATCATCCCAGCTGTTCTGAAGAAGCAGTAAATTTAATTGAGTATGATCTAAGTATCCTAAAATATCAGACTGTTTATTTGCTATTTACTCCTTGATGAGTCTTGATAGTATAGCAGAGAGAATTAAAATGATTGCAAAGGTCATTGTGAACATAAATAAGCACTAATGGAATGTTCCCTTATTTCTAATAAAGTGAAGTTGAGAGGTCATGAGAAATGGATATTTTCCTCCTGATAGTATATCTGCATAGTAATGCACATTGTAAATTTAGAGTAGACCACAGTCTTTCACATAAGAAAAGAGGATGCTCATGATTCAGATTTAGGAAAGAATTGAAATTGTGTATGATTAAAATGACTAACTCACAAAATTAGATGTTAACCTTTTACCTTTATTTCTGAATCTTCTGTGGCCTTGGACTCCCCAAATGGTCTTGAGAGACACTTTTTGCTCATCATTTATACTATTAGAAAAGTGTGGGAGTGATGCCTATGGTAGCAGAACTGTAATTGTTTAAAAACCATATTGATATCCAGATAAAAGATAATTCATATATCCAGATAATATATCATTCTGTCAGTGGAAAATATTATTATTGATTTTTATTTAATGCACTAATGGAAAAGAATTTTGGTCCTTGAAAAATCTGGGTCCATTTCTCATTGTTTATGTCTCTTCAGTTCCCCCCAAATGGAAAGTTCTCCTCCTTACCCCTCCCAATTCTGGCATCTCATGTTCGGTTGGCTGAGCTATTCTGTCTGCCAATTAGAACACTTGGGATTATAGCCAGAGGGCAGAAATGGAGCTTATGGAAGTAGCTGGAAGTGACCAAGCAGCAAAGAGATCTGAGAATTTATTTTTATAAGTACCTTCAGTTCTCTGGAAAGTTTTTTCTCACTTTGGCAAGCTTATTCTAAGAATTATTTATCTGAATTTGGTATGACTGGAATAAATTTATATTTATCAGAGCATGTCATTAATGGATTTAGGAGAATTGAAATATACTAGAAATATATATTACAAGATATGGGTATCTATCATTTTATCTAATTTATATTTATCTGTATTAACATTTTGATCTAGTTCTGTGATTTCACTGATTATGAGGAAATGCTGGTGAGAAAATGTCTTCTACCAATAATGATTGTCATCTGTGCTTCCTTGAAGCACTGAGACATTAAGTGAATTGTTTAGTCTTGCTACCATTCTTGCTATTGTGGTTTTTTATTTATATATGTTTCTATGTATTTCAAGAATAGCCCAAAAGAAAAATTTTTTCCTTTATCTCATATAATATGTATCTTTATATTGTCATCTATCTACCTATAATATATAATATATATGTATATTTCTATTTATCTTTCTATATTATGTCCTCATTTTGGGAGGGGTTACTTTTGAAATGGCTGTAGTGAGGAGTGTATTGTTTCTCTTAGCTCAAGCTTCCTACCTCTAAATTTGTGTAGTGATAGAGATTAAACATACACAATGTCACTTGAGGTGTCATCTAACTGATGTTGGTTAGTACCTAATTTATCAAATACCTCCTTTTATAGATAGGGATCTGCTACAAAAAAATGTGAAGAGGTAGAATGAAGTGGGCATATGTGAAAAACAATGAGTAGATCATTCCCTGTGGAGTTTGTGTAGAAGCCTTGTTGGTCATGGTTAGAATTCTCCAGGGCCTTTGTTGATTGCAGGTGGTGGTCTGTAGTGTTGAATCTGAAGTCAAGAAGACTAATTTGGATATTTACTTCTTGTATGATACCCTTACATGCTCCAATTCTAATCCATTCATTATTTGCCTACTAGATTAATGTTACTTAGCTTCCATTCAAATAATAAGACAGGGTTCCTTAGAGTGCTTATTATATTGGTGGAATGAAAAGACTGATCTATTTAGAAATATGACTGCTAGTATAATTCAAGAAAGCAGCATGGTATAATAGAGTGTGTAGTATGGAGTTAGGAAGACGAGTTCAGATCCTACTTCTGAGATTTAGTAGGTAATATATAGGATTTTCATAATAGTTTATATAGTGCTTTACAAGTTCATGAACAATTTATGCATTTCATAGAACCAAAAATTTTGGGGATGAAGAGTGCCAGTATATTTCTCCCATTTTCCAGTTAAGGTTAAGTGACTTGTTCAAGTTGTAGATCTGGTAAGTAACAGAAGTATTCAAGAACTGACTCCAAGGAAGACTTTTGTTTTTAACCCCTCCAGTATATCATATCCTCTATTTAGAGTTTCTTCTAAAATGTTAGAAGCCAATTCAGGATGGCAGTAACTTGGCTATAATTGGGGATATTTCATGATCTTTGTTGGCCTTAGGCTAGACTTATAATTTTTCTAGTGCAATACTTTTATTTCTATCCAGATCTTTTGTTCTTAGGGAAAATTTTTCTTTATGTTTTGTTAGGTAGGATGAGTCAGAGTCATAACTGGAATTTTCTTGCCTAGGGTGAGCTTCACAAAAGACCATGTCCACTTTCTCAGATCTATCTCACTTTGAGGAAGAGGGAGAGAGAATCAGTAGCAGATTAGCCCATACAATATAAACATTCCAATGATGTGAGGGTGGTGAGGAAAGGAGAGGAAATGGGATTCATTTAGTAATTAAAATTTTTTTTGATAAAATTTTATTGTTAATCAAAATGATCAATTATTAATTAAATTATTAAACTAATTTGATCAAAATTATTTTGATTACATTTTCTTGCTAATCATGCAAAGCTTTGTCTTACTCTAGTTCTAGTTATATAACTGGCTACAAGAATTGTCATATTTGAAGAAAGGAATTTCTCATAGAAATGTCATCTTTAGCAGTTTTTATTCTAATTGTCTAAAGTTTTCACATGTTGGTGTGGATCCAGTTCAGAGTTTTGGGGATCATTGTTGTATTTGACTATATTTGAGTAATGCTTTGTTTGCTTGGCTTCTGTTTCATATAATTTGATGGTTGTTTTATTTTTTTTCTCAAAGAAAAGGTGAATGATTTTTGACCATAAAAAATATGAAATAGAATGATCATAAACTTTCCCCAAAACAGTTTAAGATGTAGTCATTAAAGTCATCTGAGAAAAGGAGAGATTGGCTCTACTCACTTTTCTCTTTCATTATTGTAGGTGATAAAAAATACATCATGGGACCAAAATTTTCCACTCTTGATGCCACTGTATTTGGACACTTGGCACAGGCAATGTGGACCTTACCAGGGACAAGACCTGAGAGACTAATCAAAGGTAAGCATTGAAATTTTCTTGTCTGGGAAATTCATTTTTCCTTTTTTTGAAAAATATGTTTGTTAAATTCAATGCATATGTCTGTGAACTTGGGAAGTGTCACTGTTCATGGTTACAAGATCATTATCATCTCTTTGAAAATGTTAAAACATGTGAGGAGAAATAGGATATCATGTGAAATATTAATTCAATAACACATATCTATTGATATGTATTATAAGTCTATTGAAAATGTCATAAAATGAAAATAAAACTTTAATAGTAGTCTTAAAAACCATAAAATGAATAATTATTGGTAGATTAATATATTTTCTTGATCCAATGTATATTCTTTGAACATGACTTCCACTGAGTTTTCAACTCTTATGATTGGGATAGATAGCCAGCTCATTTCTTTACTAATTAGAACAGGTGTGTTCAGTCCTCAACCCACAGATGCATGCAACCCTCAAAACCATTTATGTGACATTATTACATTTTGTTATTATGCTCATTGGTAATATTGGGTTACATTATAGTCATAAATAAATATTAAATTCTATAAATGATCCGTGACAAATTTTTGTTGGGTGATGTGTTGAGGTTCAGGACACAGATTGTCCCTTGAAGGAATTCAGACTTTAACTTTCTTCAATTTCAAGTGATATCATTTATTTGGGGGATTGTTCTTCCCAGAAGTGGTTTGGTCTCCCAAAGAGAAATAGCAACTCAAATGAGGAAAGGGTAGAGATGAGGTAATTAGAAATACCTAGGTGAGAGGGGTCAGTAAGCTTTCTCTTGACTTGATTTGTCACAATTCAGGTATTCCTTAACAGTTGGAGGCACAAAAAAAAAATCCTTTAAAGATGCTTTTAATGAGCTACTCAAAGTATATCTGTACTTTGTTACAGAAATTTTTAACAGCTTATTGAATATGATCTATTCAAGTTATAGTCAAGTTCTGGTATATGATTTGCAAAAGCAACAAAACATTTTCAAGTTGCTTTCTTAAATAAGTTCATCTTTGTATGGTAAAGAACAAGACATTTAAGATTCAAATAAGTTAACCAAGACATAGAGAGACATAATAGCACAGATATAAGAACACAGACAGATGACTTAGCAGCACTGCTCACCAATCACACAAATATCTGCAGGTTTCAAGGCTACTCAACTATTAGCATCCATTGGGACTATATACACAAACAGAAACAAAGACAACATGAATAACCCTAAACTTTTGTATTTCTATTTCCTATATGTTAGGGATTGCTGTGTGTAGGAGCACTATAAACTATCTTCACCTGGTGTCTTTGAGCACCAGAGTCTTATCTTACTAAAGTGTCATGGGAGTGGGAGTGGATTAGAGATTGGAAAGGTATTGGTGTTTTGGAAAATAAATGGAGCACTTGGAGATCTTGATGGAGTACTTGTCTCTTTTCATCCTTGTCTCTCACCCCTCAAAAGCTCTCCTGGGTATGATTGAAGGAGTCCAGAAGTGGGACTCAACATAAGTCTGGAAATGGGACTCATCATATGATGTCTGGTAGAGGGGCTCAACATACAAACACACACACACACATGTTTGCATGTTGAGGTAAAGGCATCTCCTTTTTAAGAAGATTTATTTGTGAGAGACAGCCTATGGCAAGTCTTGTGGCATAGAAGATTGTCCCATTTTGCCTTCCTAGCTGCTCACCTCCATCTGTGGTGTCCTGAAGGAAAGAACAGATACTCAAGTAGGACATCCCCCACTCAGAGAGTCCTAGTAGAGTTCAGAGACCCCTTGATGTGGTATAGAGATCCCTTAACTTCCCTTAACTTTTGGCTGAGCAAAGAGAATGGACTTACCTCTTGTTGGAGAGAACCAAAGTTAGAGAGATTTCACCTACAGGACCATCAAAAATGTTGAAGTTGAAGATAAAATGTTGAGGTCAGAATGCAGTTCGTCTTTCAAAAAAAATCAGACTCAGGCTTTTTACAATTCAAGTGAAGACATTTATTTGGGGGATCACTCTTCCCAGCAGTGGAATGGTCTCCCAAAGGAAAATAGCAACTCAGCTGAGGAGAGGGTGAGCTTTTAAAGGGTAGAAATGAAGTAATTAAGGACATCTAGATGGGGGGGAAGTATTAGCTCAGAGAGCAAAAGATGTGGTAATTAGGAACAAGTAGATGAGGGATAGTAGCTCAAAAACTTAAATCCTTTTAGGCTAGGGTAAGGATTTATTGTTTTATGGCTAGGGGTGTTGCCTTATGCCCGGGGCAGGGACTTAAGGAGCTCTTGCCAGGAGTCACTTTAGTTCGAAATTCATTGACCTAGGGGCAGCTAGGTGGCAGTGGATAGAGCACTGACCCTGGAGTCAGGAAGATCTGAGTTCAAATTTGACCTCAGACACTTAATAATTACCTAGCTATATGACCTTGGGCAAGTCACTTAACCCCATGGCCTTGCAAAAACTAAAAAAAAAATTCATTGACCTACCTATGTGGCTCAAAAGAACTCAAAGATTGGATCAAAGATTCTCTTCCTCTGTCCATAGAGAAGTTTGGGTATCTACTAGTCTCCAGTACTCTATAAACCAGTTCAGACAATTTCTAACTCAAAGTTCATCTAAATGGAAGAGATGAAAGAGAGCAAAAGTCAAACCAAACATCCAAAGGGAAGTCAGGTTTTCTATTTCTAGTTAAATTAGGTGAAGTTTTCTCTACATGTGGCCTAAAGCTAGGAAGTGAAACTGTAATTCAGTTCCACTCTGAAGTGTGACAGAACTTCCAATTGTAAGCTTCACTCTTGTTTGTTCTTCACCATGACATTAGGGAGATGCTATTATCACTTGTGAATGAATTGGATTTAAGTGAGTCAGGACTGTGCAAAGTCACCATCTTCACTCTCTCCTTCAAAGTCATCTGGATCCAGTGGCAAGATATAGATTGGGATGATTGGAGATGGCCCCCAGATGCAGTGGGAAACCTTGATCTTTTCAAGCTAATGTCTCTAATAGGTCTCAGTTTGTCTGAATTAATGCCCATTTAGTGATTAGGGCTAGATATGGAGACATGAAACAAAGAATGGCTTTTTTTTTACATAGTCCAAAAAAAATCAATTGGGGCGGTGGGGGATGGGGAGACCATCAGGGTTTCTGGCCAAAACAGAAATAATTGCTATTTACACTTATTCTGAGCCATCAGAGCCCAGACTTTGACCAAATGAGGTTTGGTATGGGACCAATTGTTGACCAATCAATGAGAGCTAGAGTGTTTTGGGCTTAAGGCCTGGTCTTAAAAAAAAAATCCAGTTTATAAATCTCAAGATATCTTGCTAAGTTTTAGTCATCAAAATTTATGTTCCTTTGGGTTGAAAACCTGCAGGATATAATTTCATGTGGATAGAAGGAGTGAAGGGAGAGAAGGAAGGAAGGAAGGAAGAAGTTGTGTGATCCACTGGCCAACCATTTATGAATGGAAAGGTTTGAATTCATTAAGAATCAGAAGACCACCTTCTTACAGAGTCCATGGACTCATTGTTGACTTTATCAGATCAAGAAGATCCTATCTTGTATTCACCATAGAAGTCACACACTCAGTTCATGACTCCTGGAGGACCATTCCTATTCTGGTCTGAGCTAGGTGGGGAAGGGAAGGCCCTCTTCAGGGGTCAGTTGCCAACTGACAAAATACCAAAGAAGACGGAGCTGGGAGCATCTCATAGCCCCATCATAGTCTAAGAGTAATAATTATTAATAATTAATTCTATCAATAGTTGTCTTTAAAACTCAATTAGTAAAGATAGAGAAACAAGATATAAATTCCATTCAGTGCCACTTTAAAAAAAAACTCTTTTGAGTAAGGTTTCTGGAAAAAGAGAGAACCAGGACTTGACTCCAATCTCTGGTTCTAATTTTGGTGCCATCCATTATTTCCCTGATTCTGTTTCCTTATGTGTAAAATGAATGGATTTAAATAACTTATTTCTAAGGTCTCTTCTCTCTAACAACCTATAGCATTCATAATCTCGTTAATAGAAGTGCCTATGTTTGCTACAAAGATGACTTCCCAGATCTTTCTAGTAGAATTAGTTTTTCAAACCCAGGAATTTTTTGAATTTTGGCTCTCAAGTAGTACATCTCAGCAGATGCTAAATCTCACATGGATAGATTTCTATTTGAAAACAAGAATGACTACATAGGGTTAAAATAGAATCTTAGACTAATTACTGGATAGGAATTTAGAAATCATAGATCACACTATTATAGAATTGGAGGCAGCTGAATTGTGTGATGGATAGTGCAAATCTAGACTGATATACTTCATATGATCTTAAGTAGGTCACTTAACTTCTGTCTGCCTCAGTTTTCTTATTTGTAAAGTGGAAATAATAATAATAATTAGTACCTATGTCCCAGGGTTATTATGAGGATTAAATTAGATAATATTTTAAAAGTGTTTTGTTGACCCTAAAGAGTTATATAAATGCTAGTTATTACTATTATTAAAGCTGGAATGAACCTTAGAGATCTCATTGAAAGAAAGAAACAAGTATTTAGTCAGATACTGAAGTGCTTTAAAAATATTATCTCACTTAATGATAACTAATATTACATAGCACTTAATAGTTGTTAAACACTTTTTCAACAATTTTCTCATTTCATCCTTACCATAACCAAGGGAGTTGATACTATTATCATCCTCATTCTATATGGAGGAAATTGAAGGAGACAGAATTTAGGTAGCTTGCCTAATGTTACATAGCTAATAAATGTCTGAAGCTGTTTTTGAATCTAGATCTTCTGAATTTTAGGCTCAGTACTCTTTCCATTTCACTCTAGCTGACTTCCTCTTATTTTACAGATGAATAATATGAGGCCCAGAGATGTTAAATGACTGGCCTAAAGTCAAACCTGTAGAGATGGAAGAGTTGGGCTTTAAAAAGAACAGTTCCTCTAATTTTAGCTATGGGGTTCTTTCTGTTGTACTAGATTCCTGTGTGAAGTTTTGATTAAAAAATAAACATACCAGTCCATCAATTTCTTTGCATGAGATATTTTTTTTTAATTTGCCCCTTTCTTCCAGGGATTTGGGAGGATTAAATGAGACAATATCTATAAAGCATAGTGCCTAATGATATATAACAGGTGCTATATCAATGTTAGCAATTATTATTAATACACAAATTCTAATATACATAAAAGCAGAGACTAAATACAGGAAGGAGATAAAGGCTTTTGTCTTACAGAATTTTGATTTTCATGACCTTGAAGGTCCCAAGTCCTTGCCAGACATGAGACCATTTCAAACCTCAAGAGATCCCCAAAAGAGAAGGCTTGTGGACAAGCATATGAAATTCCTTAATCTTTAAATGTCCCAGCCTCTAGAAGACAGAAGCCTATGCCATTTTTCCTTAGTGGAAAATGGATATCTCTGTCCTTTCATTAAATTTGGGTCTGTGTCACTAGTGGAACAAAGATTGCAACCCTCTTGTAATGTCATCATAGTAGAATAGGAAAGGAATGTGGAATTCTGGCTCTGCCCCTTTGTCCTTTCTAAGGTTCTCTGGGCAGTTCACTTAACCTCTCTGGGCCTTAGTTTATCATCTGAAAGTAAGGAAACTGGACTAGATGACCTCTTAAGGTCCCTTTTAGCTCTATGTCTATATTTCTGTAACCCTGGGATAGGCAAGGGGAGCCTACTCTTTTTCTGGGCCCCGGAAAGATAAAATAAAATTTGATTAGATACTAAATATTTCTCCCTTCCTCATTTTTCTTTCTTGTTGCTAGGCAACTCTACCATGAGAAACTAGGGGTAAAAGATAGGCATGAATAACTTAATATTTTATGTCCATCAACAATACCTATGATTCCCTGGAGGGAAAAGATCAGTGGAGTTTAGAGAAAAGTCCTATCCCTTTCACAGAAAGTTGTTGTCTAGTACAGTAGGCTGCCCTGGTAAAGTCCTACAAGTCTTTATTTTTACTCTGCCCTACCGATTTCATATGAGTTTTGTATTTACTTTTATTTTTATTTATATTATTTATTGTATTTATTTATATGTTGACTTTAGAGAATTGAGATAATAAACACACCTTGAGGCAATTAATGAACATTTTATGTGCCCTAGTCTAGCTGCCTGTATTATCTACCTTTCTGTTTGCCTGTTGAGTCTCATTGTTCATTGCTCAAGTCCCCTACTAGATGGAATGTTGTTTTTTTTCTTCTAGACTTCCATTTATTATAGGTTTAAAATGATTTAAACTTCACTCCTACCCATGCTCACCCCATATAGTATTAAGTAAGGAGCAATTCCTTCCACCAATAAGGGAGGATTATGGTACTATATACTTTAAAAGTGCTTACTATTAATTGTAGTGAATCTCTTCCAGATCAAAATCAGCTACAATTTACCTTCAGGGTACTGTGGGAACTCTAGAGAAGTTGCCTTTGGTTTGAGTATCCATTCTAATATGTTCCATCACACTTAGCCACCAGTAACCAAAGTCCTACTTCCTACTAATTAATATCAATTAACTCTTACAAAGATTTCTTTACTTTAAAATATAGCAAGAATTTCAAATTTTCCTCCCTATATACTGGGGACACATTTTCTACTATTATCTTGATTTTAGGGGGAGAACATTCATGTCCAAATGCAGCATCTTTGCTAGATGCAATAGATTGGTTTAAGTCTCAAAGTCTATTCTTGAATACTTGAGGCCTTGATGCAAAATGTAGCTATGCTCCCTCCTGAACTTTGGGTGACTTGCTCCTCTGATCTTTTAAAATTCACAAGCTCTCAGCTTCCAAACTTGTTCTGAAAGAGAAGAACAAAAACCAAAGAAGAGAGGGAACAAACATTTATCAAGTGCTTACCATGTGCTAAGTACATTACAAATATCATCTTATTTGATCCTCACAAAACTAAGGCATGTACTCATAGGTCCCTTGTCTTTCTGAGATGCATGGTACCTGAGTCATCATTTAGACTTGTATTTTGTCTTACTAGAATGCTATCATAGGAAGTAAAAACCAAGAGAAAGGGATGAGGTAAACAAGTGCCTTCTGAATGCACCCAAGTTTTAGCTATATAGCTATTACCAGAGAGGATTCAATTCATTAAGTCAAGAGAAAAGAACCTATTAAAAAATGTCTCCCAAATATCTTCAAGACATTTCCATTATATATCATTACAGCACCTTCAAGAAACAGGCTTCCTAAACTCTTCTATGTTCATGCTCTTAAGGACTATGGTCTTTGGCCAATTCCTTGTGAGTGGGACAATTGCCACTTAAATTTTGGAGATCTCTCAAAGTATGAAGAGAAAGCTTTATTCATTTCTCAACAGGTCCCAATCAATTACAGAGATTGAGGCAAATGCAAAAGACCCAAGAATCACATTTATCCTAACTCATTCCTCCCTGGCCAACTGACCCACCCTTGTTAATGAGGAATGTGGTTTTACAATCTAGACTCCTAAATTAATCCCAGGAAAAGAGCATATAATTCAAACGGAAACCAGATTATCTCTTCAACCTCTGGAATTGAATCCTCATCCAGATAAGGTGGGGTCCATCCACTGACTCTTCAACAATATCCCAAAAATTGCTTTGTCAAGGGAGGAGGGGCAAATAGTTAACTCTTCTCCAATCTATAATATTCTACTGAAGAAATCTCAGACTTTATCCCACTCACTTGCCACCTAGAAATAGGGAAATATGTATATTTTGACTAAGAAAGAATCAGTGTTTGTTTCCTGAGTGACTATATTAAAGGTTTTCATCTCATGTAGTTGTTTGTGTGATATATAAATTTTGTATTTCCTCAATTTTTGAAGATATGGCCTAATGTCATAGTCATAGTTTAATGGAAGAACCTCTAGATTTGGTGTTGGAGGACCTGGGTTCAAGTACTGGCTCTCTTAACTCATCAAAGTCATCACTTGGATGACTTGGAAATTCATGTTTCTTCTCTAGGCCTCAGTTTCCTTATTTGAAAATAATAGTCTCTGAATTTGCTTCTTGTTCTAGATGCCATGATCTAGAAAAACTTGCTAAATTTTCTTCACATCAGATTTTTTAAGGGTATTGGAATGTATATGTATATGCATGTATGCATATATATATATTTTTTTTACCCCAAGGGTAAATATCAACTGAGGGTGATTTTTAGCTTTTCCACTACTTTCTATACCATTTGAATTATCACTACCCATATACTTAAACGTAGTATTTAGGATTTGAAATCAACTATTACCTAGTCCATAATAGTTGCTTGAGAAATTACATAGGAAGCCTGGGATTTGTCTTGAGAGATAAAATTCACAACTTCATTTGCATGCCATTCTTTTAAAATGGAAGCACTCCTTTTACTATAATAATTTACTTAAGGTTTTTATTTTGCTTATTACTTGAAAGGATTTGAGGTAGCTAGTTGTTCTATCATTTTTGCTTTGTTATTTTCACTTGTGTCAGACCCTTTATGACTCTGGGGGTTTTCTTAGCAAAGATTTGGAAATGGTTTGCCATTTCCTTTTCCAGCTCATTTTACAGATAAGGAAACTGAGACCATATTTATACTCAGGAACATGAGTCTTCCTGACTCCAGGCCTGGCACTCTGTCCTCTATGTTACCTAGCATCTAATATTCTTCTTTTTTTTTAAAAATATTTTATTTACTTTTCTATGCAAAGAAGGTTTTCAACAATCATTCTTTGGTAAAGTTTTGAGTTTCACATTTTTCTCCCTCCTTCCTTTCCTCCCCCCCCCCCAGAAAGCAAACTAACATGGGATATGCATGTATAATTATGTTAAACATATATTCATATTAATCTTGTTGAGAAGAAGAATCAAATCAAAATGGGGAAAAATCAGAGAAAAACACAATACATAAAATAACTTTTAAAAATCAAAGATACTAAACATTGGTCTGCATTTAATCTCCTAGTTCTTTCTCTGGATATGGATGGTATTTTTCATCACAGGTCTTTTAGAATTGTATTTGAGTATTGTAGTGCTGAAATGGGCAAGTCCATCCTAGTTAGCTGTTGTTCATTCTTATCTTCCTCATTGACTTTGACTCCCACTTTTGGGATAACAATGCAAATTTGTTATCTTTTCCTCAAAACCCTATGCCTTTCAAAACTTTTGTTACTGTAAAGGGGACATCACTATCCCCATATTTGGTTCTTCCTTGAGTCTTTACTCTCTTTCTCCATATCCAATCTGTTGTCAAAATCTATTGGTTTTACCTTTGTAACATCTCTTGAGTATATCCTCTCCTCTTCTCTGACACTGCTATGGCTTTCTCGAAGGCCCCATATTATCTCACAATTGGATTGTTGAAATAATCTGGTGGTTGGTCTTCCTGCCACTTATTTCTCCCTATTTTTATTCATTCTTCACTCAGCTATCAAGGAGATTTTCCTAAAGGACAGGTTTAACCATATCAATCCCCTACTCAGTAAACCCTGGTGACTCTCTGTTTCCTTTCAGGATCAAATATAAAATCCTTTGGCATTCAAAGACCTTCACAGTCACATTTCCCCTTACCTATAACCGTGCTGTTCCTCAAGACACTGGCATTTCCAATGGCCATCTATCCCCCATTGCCTGTAATTCTCTCCCTTATCACCTCCATCTTCTGGTTTCCCTGATTTCTTTGAAGTCTCATTTAAAATCCCATCTTCCATAGGAAGCTTTTCTAAATCTCTCTCAATTCTAGTGTGTTTCCTCTGTTGTTTATTTACTAGTTATTCTCTCTATAACTTCTTTGTATATAATTATTTTTACGTTGTTTCTTCCATTAGATTGTGACAGTCTTAGAAGACACGATTGTCTTTTTTCCCTTTGTATTCCCAGCGCTTAGTACATTGCCTGGGACATTATTAAATGTTTATTGACTGACTAACTCCACTTTTTGTACCTGGCTCATAAGGCATAAGTTTAAGCTTTAATATTTATAAAAAGTAGAGCTGAAGTCTGTTATATGTATTAATGAGGACAAGGGAAAAATAAATCACTAAAATTCATTGAGATATCTCAATTCTAGGTCCAATTAATTTCTATTTGCAATGTCTCTTCAAGAGGTTGCCATTCAACTGTAGATCATAGCCTAATAGTCATTCTTTATCCACTTAATTTTGACTCCTTTTCTTGTTATTTAACTGAAATTACTCCCTCCAAAGTTAACATTAGTAAGATTGTTAGTCATTCAAACTCTCTCTATATCTAGAAATGGTATTCTCCTCTAAAAATGAAAGCCAATAATACTTGGGTATCAGAGTGATAATGGTCCTTGTATAAAACCAATCTTACTTCATTTTCATCCCCCTTTGGGTTTGTCTTCTCAAAGTTCTTGGGCACTTTCAATCAATAACAAATTCAGTTCAATAGAAAATGTGAAAACACACATTTAAAGAGAATTTTCAAGTTGAAGTTAAAGATATGTACACATAGTAGGCACTGAAATGCTTGATGACTTGATGTGACTAGACAAATAGATGAAATGTTCCCCCCTCCCAAATCCTGGGTCAAATGAACATCAGTTTCTTTAAGAGAGTCCCAGTTAGCTCAGTGAAATCCCAATGAACTAAGAGGAGAATATTTTGTTTTTTAGTAACATTTCTTCCTGGTATTTACAAACAAAATTATCTCTTATATTCAAGATTAAAAGTTGAAACATTTAAAAATTGAACTGGAGTTTTTTTTGGATCATAGGTTTTGGAACCTCATCTAGATTAATCCTTTCATTTTGCAAATGAAGAAACTGAAGAGCTCAATGGATTTGGGGTTAGAGAATATATGCTCCAATTTCCTGGGGCAGGTCACTTAATCTGTCTGAGCCTGTTTCCCCATCTGTGTGTGTGGGGGAAGGAATTGGACTAGATGGACTCTAGAGTACCCTCTCTTTATTTAAGATCCTTTGAGGGAAAAATGACCTGCTTAAAGTCACATGTGTGTTAAAAGTCAAAGGGAGGATTTGAATCCAGTTTTCTTGATTCAGTACTACTGCTTTTCCCACTCCACAGTGATCTGTTTTTGTGATAAAGTCAACCATCTACTAGTATCCAGGATAATGAGAAGGAATTTACAAATTTATCATGTGCTTATGTACCCTTCTAACAAAGGCCTTTAGTCACATCTTAACCTTGTAAAATATTTGATTAGAAGTCCTAATCTAACTATTGGTTGTAAATTTCAGAATTTTAATGAAGTACTGAGAGCTTTCATTTACTAGAGGTATACAATCTAGGAAGTGCATTATTTTATTTCACATTTTTTTATTTAAAGCAATGGGGTTAAGTGACTTGCCCAAGGTCACACAGCTAGGCAATTATTAAGTGTCTGAGACTGGATTTGAACTCCGGTACTCCTGACTCCAGGGCCAGTGCTCTATCCACTGTGCCAACTAGCTGCCCCTAGGAAGTACATTTTAAAGAACACAAAATGGGGAATAAATTGTAAATAAGAACATAGTTGACATGAAGCAATTATTTTTTAATTTTAGATCCTAAAAATATTCCAAAGAGGATAAAGGCCATGAGAATACATATAACTATTTGAATGGTGGCAATACTGATAATAATAATAATAATAATAATAATAATAATAATAATAATAATAATAATAATAAATTTATATATCTCTTTTAAGATTTCCAAATAAGTATATTATTTTATAGGAGTCTTACAACAGCTGTTTGAAATAGATACTATACATCTAGGGCTTGCTTAGTGTGAATAATGAATTCCTTTGGGGTCATCTTATTTGAATTTACACTGTTTATTTCCATTAGGCTTCCCTTTTTACTATATTTTACATATTTAGAATAATAAATATTACAAATTACAATATCCTTATTTTACAAATGAAGAAGTTCAGACTCAGGGAAATTAAATTTCTTGTCTGTAGTCCTTCAGCTTGTAAGAGGTATCTGCTGAACTTGGGTTTTCCTGACTCTGTCAAGCACTATCTGTTATACATTGCTGAACATCCCCCCCCCCCAAAGCCAAACACTTAAGTTGATTAGTCACTGATAGTGAGTAGAACATGTAGCTAGCTCAGTGATAAGCTCTTACCACCTTTGTCATGGAAGTGGAAGAGGAGAAGCATGGACAGAGATATCCATGGGCCAAATGATGAAGTAATAAAAATAAATTTGCCCTTGTTAGTGCCTGTCAGTGAACCCTTTTACTCTTCTTAGGGTCCTCATTCTAGTCATTTATAGCTGATTCTGTTTTTGCCTTTAGCTTCTGTCCATCTAATCCCTGAAATGTTCATTGATAACTAAGATGCTAACTAATGATGGTACAAGACCAACACACTCCCAGGGGTATTTATATTTTAATGATGGAATTTTGAAAATATTGATGTATCTTCTTTGTCCCTCTTGTTAGGGAGGAGATGCTCCCCCATTGCTTCAATTTCCTCAACTGTAAAATAGGACTAAATAGTAGCATCTACCTTGAAGGGTTGGTTGAGGAATGAAGGACCTAACATTTGCAACAAATCAAAAAACAAAAAAGCCTCGTAACGCAGTGACTGGTACATAGTGTTTGCTATATAAGTGATTATGCTCTTCCTTTCCCCTTCCCTAAAAAGTGCTTCTTGTCTGAATAGATTGCTAACTAGTCCAAGTTTTATTCTAATCATTACTGATTTGATTTCATTAGTCAGAAAATTGTATTTGGACCTGAGAAGCAGCAAAAGTTATTAGGAGATACATAATTCAGGACAATTTTGTAGAACTATTGAATTTTAATACTTGAGAAATCCTTAAAAATTCTATCAAGAGAGAAATGGCTTTCTGAGGTCACAGAGCAAAGATTTTATTTTTATAATTATATTTTATTGAAAATGAAATAATTTATTATGAATAAATTAATTAACATATATATATCACTTTAAGGAAGTTATGATCAAGATCGATGAAGAAAAATCAGGTAGAAATTAAATTTATTAAAAATAGTTAAAATAAGGATCATTTGGATTCAGTCCATTGTTTGATCTTAAACAGCACTTTATAAACAGTAATGAGAAAAAATGAGAGATATAGAATGGTATAGTCGATAGGGGTCTGGCTTCAGAAAGGAAAGACCTGGATTTAAACCCTAATTAGTGTGACCTGGGTAATTCCTTAAGACTAAGTTGCAGAGAAAATAGTGACAGTGGTATTGGGAGAAGAAATTATTTTCTGCTCATTTAAGGAGTGTTCCCTAAAATAATGTTATCACTGGTCCAGTTAAAAAAAAAAGGAATGGACTTTTTACTAGGTAGTACAAATTCTTCAGTTTAGGTAGAGGAAAGAATTTCTTGAAAATAGAGGGATTCTAAACATTAAAATCACTCAAGTAGGGAGATTATAGATTCTTTTCAGGACATCTATGAAAGGCATAGATGCTTGCATATCAGAAGAGATATCTGTCAGGACTTGATGAATGTAAGAAGTGGTCAAGATGGCTTCCTAGGCATCCTTCTGATTCAGTGATTTTCTGTAGATGGAAGTAAGGAGATTGGCACATCAATAGCAGCCACAATTGTGATACAGTTCCTGCTTTCCTCTATAATCACCCTTCCAACCCCTGGTGGGGTACAGAGGACCTCAGTGTTGTCTTCCTTGGACCTCAGCAGGAAAAGTTGGAGAAGCTGAAAAAATCTAAGTGGTTTTTATAGCCTTTAGGATGCTACTGTACCCCATCAGGATGGTATCACTCTTTATAAAAGGTTTTCTGATATATTTTGCTCTTGAAGTAATTGAATTCCTGCGACATTAAACATTTAGCTTAAGGTCATATAACTAATGCATATTAGCTCTGGGAAGAGAGTCCACAGATTCTGATTTTGTTCTGTCACTCAATGATCTAAGTCCTGTTATTTCAGTATACATACTGAGAGATTTTAGAAATTGCGTGACTTTTTTTGAAAAAGAATTCTATGAACAGATGTGGCATCTCAGAAAATGATATTTAAAATTTCAAATAATAAAGTTTTAAACATTTTAATTTCAGAGACAATTAAAATAAATAAAAATTCCTGTCTTTAAAAAATGTTATTCCAATAACATGTAATACATTTAATTGGTTCTATAATCACATTCGTGTAATATATACCAATGACAATGCAATTTGTATTTGCTTATTGTGTACATGTGTCCTATAAATTTTATGTGGGGTAGTGGTGCAGAGGACAGAACATCAAATGTGGAGCCAGGAAGATCTGAGTTTAAATTTGGCCTCATATATTTATTAGCTATGCAACCCTGGATAATTCACTTAGCTCCTATTAGCCTCAATTCCTTATCTTTAAAAATGAAGGCAGGACAAGAAGGGATCGAGTCTTAGGAGCTCTCTGATAAAATTTATCAGCTAAGGACTCTAACTAAACTTTCGAGAGACAGAACCCACAAAGGGACCCAGTGAGGCAGTTCTCCTACTCAAGGTAACCGGGAAAAGAGCAGAAAGGCTCTGCTCCCCGGGATTGGAGAGGTGGCCCGCCAGAGGGGTGGCCCGCTAGAGGGGTGGCCCACCAGAGCCAAAGAACCCCAGCCTCTCGGAGGCAGCCCCAGAGCGCTGGGAGCCGTGGCTCACAGCAGCAGGGGAGTCTCCGGAGCTGCACCCCGGGGAGCACCGGGCACAAAGTGGGGGAACAGCAGGGACCTCTGCCAGAGCGAGCACTTGGAGCCCAGCCTCAGGGCACACAGCAAGCAGCTTGGTCTTTCTGCAGCCCAAATCCAGAAACAGAAGCAGGTGGAGCCAGTTAGCAGGAGATTCCAGGGCATGAGCCCATTGAGCTGAGGTAGAGAAGTGAAGAGAGAGAGAGAGAGACTGCAGAGCTCTGTCCTCTGCCCCTGAAACAGGACTCTGGGGCTCTGACTACATTCAGATCCTGACCACAGTCTAGGCCCCCCCATAGAACAGCAGCCCCCCCCCCCCACCTCAGCCCCTTGGCAGAGGGGGGGCACTTATGGTCATTCACAGACCAGGAGGGAGGACAGAGCTGCACACACTGAGACCCTTGTGGGAGTGTCCCAAAAGCTCAAGAAACACCCCAAACCAGGCCCAGGCTGGGAAAATGAGCAAGCAGAGAAACAAAAAGAAGACTATTGAGAAATATTTTGCAAATGAGCCCAAGAAGGACCAAAATACTCAGTCTGAAGATGAGGAAGCACAAGCTCCTGCATCTAAAGACTCCAAGAAAAACAGAAATTGGGCTCAGGCTATGACAGAGCTCAAAAAAGACTTTGAAAATCAAATGAGGGAGTTGGAAGAAAAACTGGGAAAAGAAAGGAGAGAGATGCAGGAAAAACATGAAAATAAAGTCAGCAGCCTAGTCAAGGAAATCCAAAAAAATGCTGAAGAAAATAGCATGCTAAAAACCAGCTTAGGTCAAATGGATAGAACAGTTGAAAAAGTAATTGAGGAGAAGAATGCTTTAAAAAGCAAAATTGGCCAGATGGAAAAAGAGATAAGAAAACTCTCTGAGGAGAACAAATCCTTCAGACAAAGAATAGAATTCAGGGAGATTGATGAATTTAACAGAAATCAGGAATCAATACTTCAAAACCAAAAAAATGAAAAATTAGAAGAAAATGTGAAATATCTCATTGAAAAAACAACTGATATGGAAAACAGACTTAGGAAAGATAATTTAAAAATTATTGGAATACCTGAAAGTCATGATCAGGAAAAGAGCCTTGACATCATTTTCAAGAATTACTACAGGAAAATTGCCCTGATATTCTAGAAGCAGAGGGCAAAATAGAAATAGAGAGAATCCACCGATCCCCCAGAGAAAGAGATCCCAGAAAGCCAACCCCTAGGAATGTTGTAGCCAGGTTCCAGAACTCCCAAGTCAAGGAGAGAATATTGCAGGCAGCCAGAGGGACACGGTTCAAGTATTGTGGAGCTGCAGTCAGGATCACACAGGACTTAGCAGCAACTACATTGGAAGCTCATAGGGCTTGTAGTATAATATACTGGAGGGCAGGAGAGCTTAGAAGGCAGCCAAGAATGAACTGCCCAGCAGGGCTGAATGTCCTCTTCCAGGGAAAGGGATGGACTTTCAGTGAACCAGGGGAATTTCAAATGTTCCTGTTGGAATGGCCAGAGCTGAACAGAAGGTTTGATCTTCAGATACAGGACTCAGGTGAAGCATGGAGATTGGAGGAGAGGGGGGAAATATGAGGGACATAATCAGGATGAACTGCATGTATTCCTGCATAGAAAAATGACACTGATAATACTCATATGAACCTTCTCAGTTAATAGAGCAGGTAGAGAGAGCTTTTATAGTTGAAGCACAGGAGAAAGCTGAATTCGAAGATAAAATATGGTATAAAAATGGAGTCAATAGAAAAAAAGGGAAATGGAAGGGAAGAAAGAAAAAAGGAGAGGGGGAATAGTCCAAGATATTTCACATAAGATTTTTTTTATTACAATGAGCTATTGCAATGATATGGAAGGGGGGAGGCAAGGGGGGAATGAGGGAACCTTTGCTCTCATCAGAGATGGCTAGGAGAGGAAACAGCAAATATACTCAATGGGGTAAAGACAACTGGAGTAAGAAGGAGGGGGGAGCAGGGGGAAGGGGTGGGAATGTGAATAAAGGAGGAGAGGATGGACCATGGGGGGAGAGTGGCCAGATATAACACATTTTCTTTCTTACTTCTTGCAAGGGGCTGGGATTGGAAGGCCTGTCCAGGACCATAGGGCCAGGTGGATTCTGGGCCTAAGGGGTGGTATGGGGGCTCAGGGCTTCTTGGCCCCAGGACCAGGGATCTGTCTGCTGTGCCACTCAGCGATCCTACAGCAGAGTCATAGTGAAAGGAGAGAGAAAATAGAGTACATGGTAGTGGAGAAATAAGAAAGGAGGGAGTTGCGATCAGCAATGGCAAAGGTGGAAAAATATAGAAATAACTTTTGTGATGGACTTATCATAAAGAATGTGATCTACCCATGACAGAGTTGTTGGTGTTGGAACAAAGACTCAAGCACATTTTTTGTTATGATCATTTGGGGAAGGGTGCAGGGCAAGTGGGGCTGGATGGCCTGCCTGGGGCCACATAGCGGAGTGATTTTTGGGTGTCTGGGGCTGGATTTGGACCCAGGTGCTCCTGGCTCAAGGGCCAATGCTCTGTCTGCCACCCAGCCACCCCTACTATTATTACTATTTTATTTTATTTTGGGTCTTTTTTTTCTTTCTTTCTTTTTTTTGCAGGGCAGTGGGGATCGGGTGGCTTGCATGTCACACAGATGGGTGATTGTTGGGTTTACGAGGCTGGATGTGGACTTGGGTGCTCGTGACTCCAGGGCTGTTGCTTCGTCCATTGTGCCACCTGGCCATACCTACAATTATTACTATTATTATTTTTTATTTTAATTTTTTTCCTCTCCCCTTTACTTTTTTCGCCCAAACAAGTCTATCTATATTCATGGGGGAGGAGGGGTATTTTGTTTACTTGTAAACAAGAATATTTTATTAATGTAAAAAAACATTTGTACAAATGAGAATAAAAAATAAATTTAAGATGAAAAAAAAATAAATGAAGGCATACTGGAGAAGGAAATGGCAAATTCATTATATCTTTGCCAAGAAAACCTAATGGACAGAAACTCCATGGAGTCACTTTGAATTGGACATATCAGAATGACTGAACAACAACAAATCACATAAATTAGCTTTAGTAAGTCTGTCCAGAATGTTGAGGTCCTTCCATTGGTTTTCTTCACAGTTCTTGAGTACCAGTGAAGAATGTGGACTTTCTTTCATTTTCTTTCCTTTATTCTTGTTTGATGAGCAGTCCCTTTTTTAAAAATCATGAACAATCTCATTGATGACATCCTGTGCTGTTTTTCCTTTTTTAATTTCATATTTGTTTTTTTTTTGTTTTATTTTGTTTTATTTTTTAATTCTCATTTTGTACAAATTTTTTTTTACATTAATAAAATATTCTTGTTTAAGAGTAAACAAAATACCCCTCCCCCCATGAATATAGATAGACTTGCTTGGGCGATAAAGTAAAGGGGAGAGGAAAAAAATTAAAATTAAAAAAATAATAGTAATAATTGTAGGTATGGCCAGGTGGCACAATGGACAAAGCACCAGCCCTGGAGCCACGAGCACCGAGCCCACATCCAGCCCCATAGACCCAACAATCACCCAGCAGTGTGACATGCAAGCCACCTGATCCCCACTGCCCTGCAAAAACCAAAAAGAAGAAAAAAAAAGACCCAAAATAAAATAAAATAGTAATCATAGTAGGGGTGGCTAGGTGGCAGACAGAGCATTGGCCCTTGAGCCAGGAGCACCCGGGTCCAAATCCGGCCTCTGATACCCAAAGATCACCCTGCTATGCGGCCCCAAGCAGGCCACCCAGCCCCATTTGCCCTGCACCCTCCCCCAAATAATAATAATAAAAAATGTGCTTGAGTCTTTGTTCCAACACCAACAACTCTGTCATGGGTGGATCGCATTCTTTATGGTAAGTCCATCACAAAAATTGCTTCCATATTTTTCCAACGTTGCCATTGCTGATTGCAACTCCCTCCTTTCTTATTTCTCCACTACCATGTACTATATTTTCTCTCTCCTTTCACTCTGACTCTGCTGTAGGGTCTCTGAGTGGTGCAGCAGACAGATTCTTGGTCCTGGGGCCAAGAAGCCCTGGGCCCCCACACCACCCCTTAGGCCTAGAATCCACCTGGCCCCATGGTGCAGGGCAGGCCTTCCAATCCCAGCCGCTTGCAAGAAGTAAAAAAAGAAAATGTATTATATCTGACCACTCTCCCCCATGGTCCATCCTCTCCTCCTCTATTCACATCCTCACCCCTTCCCCCTGTTCACCCCTCCTTCTTACTCCAGATGTCTATACCCCATTGAATTTATGTGCTGTTTTGCTCTCCTAGTCACCTCTGATGAGACAAAGGTTCCCTCATTCCCCCTTGCCTCCCCCCTTCCATATCATTTCAATAGCTCATTGTAATAAAGAAAAAACTTATTATATGAAATATCTTGGCCTATTCCCCCTCTCCTTTTTCTTTCTCCCATTACATTTCCCTTTTTTCTATTGACTCCATTTTTACACCATATTTTATCTTTGAATTCGGCTTTCTCCTGTGCTTCAACTATAAAAGCTCTCTCTACCTGCTCTATTAACTGAGAAGGTTCATATGAGTATTATCAGTGTCATTTTTCTATGCAGGAATACATGCAGTTCATCCTGATTATGTCCCTCATATTTCCCCCCTCTCCTCCAATCTCCATGCTTCACCTGAGTCCTGTATCTGAAGATCAAACCTTCTGTTCAGCTCTGGCCATTCCAACAGGAACATTTGAAATTCCCCTGGTTCGTTGAAAATCCATCTTTTTCCCTGGAAGAGGACATTCAGCCTTGCTGGGTAGTTCATTCTTGGCTGCATTCTAAGCTTTTTTGCCTTCCAGTATATTATATTCCAAGCCCTACGAGCTTCCAGTGTAGTTGCTGCTAAGTTCTGTGTGATCCTGACTGCAGCTCCATGATATTTGAACTGTGTCCTTCTGGCTGCTTGTAATATTTTCTCTTTGACTTGGGAGTTCTGGAACTTGGCTATAATATTCCTAGGGGTTGGTTTTTTGGGATCTCTTTCTCGGGGGGATCGGTGGATTCTCTCCATTTCTATTTTGCCTTCTGCTTCTAGAATATCAGGGCAATTTTCCTGTAGTAATTCTTTGAAAATGATGTCAAGGCTCTTTTCCTGATCATGACTTTCAGGTATTCCAATAATTTTTAAATTATCTTTCCTAGGTCTGTTTTCCATATCAGTTGTTTTTTCAATGAGATATTTCACATTTTCTTCTAATTTTTCATTTTTTTGGTTTTTTTCTGTTAAATTCATCAATCTCCCTGAATTGTATTCTTTGTCTGAAGGATTTGTTCTCCTCAGAGAGTTTTCTTATCTCTTTTTCCATCTGGCCAATTTTGCTTTTTAAAGCATTCTTCTCCTCAATAACTTTTTGAACTGTTTTATCCATTTGACCTAAGCTGGTTTTTAGCATGCTATTTTCTTCAGCATTTTTTTTGGATTTCCTTGACTAGGCTGCTGACTTTATTTTCATGTTTTTCCTGCATCTCTCTCCTTTCTTTTCCCAGTTTTTCTTCCAACTCCCTCATTTGATTTTCAAAGTCTTTTTTTGAGCTCTGTCATAGCCTGAGCCCAATTTCTGTTTTTCTTGGAGTCTTTGGATGCAGGAGCTTGTGCTTCCTCATCTTCAGACTGAGTGTTTTGATCCTTCTTGGGCTCATATGCAAAATATTTCTCAATAATCTTCCTCTTATTTCTCTGCTTGCTCATTTTCCCAGCCTGGGCCTGGTTTTGGGTTGCTTCCTGAACTTTTGGGACACTTTTGGGATCCTCCCTAGGATCAATGGGCTCATGGCCTGGGGGCTCCTGCTTACTGGCTCTGCCTGCTTCTGTTTCTGGCTCTGGGCTGCTGAAAGACCAAGCTGCTCTCTGTGTGTCCTGAGGGCTGGGCTCCACGTGCTTGTTCTGGCAGAGGTCCCCCCACTGTTCCCCCACTTTGTGCCCAGTGCTCCCCGGGGTGCAGCTCAGGAGACTCCTCCGCTGCCGTGAGCCACGACTCCCAGTGCCCTGGGGCTGCCTATGGGAGGCTGAAGTTCTTTGGCTCTGGCGTGCCACCCCTCTGGTGGGCTGCCCCTCTGACTCCAGGGAGCAGAGCCTTTCTGTTCTTTTCCAGGTTACCTTGAGTGGGAGAACTGCTTCACTGGGTCCCTTTGTGGGTTCTGTCTCTCAAAAGTTTAGTTAGAGTCCTTAGTTTCAAGTTTTATCAGAGAGTGCCTAAGACTCCCTTCTTGTCACCATCTTGGCTCCGCCCCTCCTAATTTCTTATTTGTAATGTGTTGTCTTCTCAGATCCTACATGAACCTCTCCATTTGCCTGTTAAGTGATCCTCAAATCATTTAGAGAAGAGTAATTCTATGTCTCACAGCTATATAGTATCACCCAAAGAATACTTTTTTTTTTTAGGTTTTTGCAAGGCAAATGGGGTTAAGTGGCTTGCCCAGGGCCACACAGATAGGTAATTATTAAGTGTCTGAGACTTGATTTGAACCCAGGTACTCCTGACTCCAAGGCTGGTGCTTTATTCACTATGCCACCTAGCCACCCCCAAAGAATACTTTTATTTAAAAAATTGGCCCATTTTTTCTGGGAAACTTTTGGGGTCCTTAAAGTGATCTTCCAGATTTCCAAACAATCCAGCCTATTTTCCTCTTGTGAAATTCTGGGCCTAACTCATTGTTTCAATTTCTCTTCAAGATATATTTATCCTGATGGATGATGTCTATAGGTTGTTCATTTGTTTGCATATTTTAATCTTGGTAATAAGAATTCTTTATCCATTTTGTTTTTCCTATGTGGATGGTTGGGTTGAATTCATTTGAATAATTATAGATTATTTTTTGATTTTGGGTTTTTTTTTTTTTGCAAGGTATTGGTTTAGGTGACTTGCTCAAGGTCACAAGCTGAGGTCACATTTGAACTCAGGTCCTCCTGACTCTGGGCTGGTGCTCTATCTACTGTGCCACCTAGCTGCCCCTCAATGGATCTCTTTTAGAAGTCTATGCATTTTGGCTTCTTCTATATTTTCACTGAAATTTCAAAGATCTCTTAACTATCAATTCTTTTTTTTTAATTTTTATTAAAGATATTATTTGAGTTTTACATTTTTCCCCCAATCTTGCTCCCCGCCCCAGAAAGCACTCTGTCAGTCTTTACTTTGTTTCCATGTTGTACCTTGATCCAAATTGGATGTGATGAGAGAGAAATCATATCCTTAAAGAGAACAGAATTCTCAGAGGTAACCAGATCAAACAGTAAGACATCTGTTTTTTTTTTTCCGAATTAAAGGGAATAGTCCTTGCACTTTGTTCAAACTCCACAGCTCCTTATCTGGATACAGATGGCACTCTCCTTTGCAGACAGCCTAAAATTGTTCCCAGTTGTTGCGCTGATGGAATGAGCAAGTCCTTCAAGGTTGAACATCACTCCCATGTTGCTGTTAGGGTGTACAGTGTTTTTCTGGTTCTGCTCATCTCACTCAGCATCAGTTCATGCAAATCCCTCCAGGTTTTCCTGAAATCCCATCCCTCCTGGTGTCTAATAGAACAATACTGTTCCATGACATACATATACCACATTAACTATCAATTCTAATGACATTTGCTGACTCCTTGATGGCTTATTATGGCAGTCAGTCACTGTCTTTCTGGATACTTTCTCCTCTTTTGGTTTTTGTGACACTAACATTTTCTGGCTCTGCTCTTACCAGTCTGACAGTTTCTTCTCATTCTCCTCTGCTGAATCTTCATTCAGGTCATGCCTTCTAACTGTGAGCATTTCCCAAAGCTCTATCCTGGCCCTTTTCTTTTCCTTGTGTGAAGTATTGCCTGACAATCCCTTCAGCTTTAATTGGCTTAACTATTATTTTTTTGTGCACTGATTCTTAATCTCTTCATCCAGCTTTAATTTCTCTCTTGACCTCTATTCTATATCACCTCCTGTCTTTTGGACATTCTGAAGTAGATGTCCCAATGCATCTAAGTCACAACACTTCCAAAGCAGAATGAATGATCTTCACCTCTGTCCCAAATTTGGATATGTTTGTTGAGAGCATCGTCCTTCTAGTTATCTAGTCTTTCAGCTTAGCTGTCATTCTTGACTCCTCACTCATACCCCACCACCTTACACCTGGATTGTTATAATAATCTGTGATTGGTCTCCCTGCTTCAAGCCTCTTCCCATTCTGGTTCATCCTACAATTAGCTGCTCAAATGATTTTCTGAAACTAAAGGTTTTACTATATCATCCTGCACTTGAAAAATTCTACTGACTTCTTATTACCTCCAAGATCAAACATAAAATCTTGTTTGACTTTTAAATACCTTCACAACCTGGTCTCTTTCTGACTTTCTAGTCTTCCCTCACTTTATTAAGCTCTTCACACTCTACCATCTGGCTACACCTAGTCTTATTATTGTTCATTTTCAGCACCCCATCTCCTGACCCTATGGATTAATATTGGCCTGAAATGCCGTTCCTCCTCACCTCTAGCTCCTGGCTTTCTTTTGCTTTAAGACTCAGATAAAATTCTACTTTCTGGAGAAGGACTTTCTAGGTTCTCCTTTCCCCCCACTCCCTTCTATCTGAAATAATCTTTAGCACACACTATAAAGTTATCCCTTCCACATCATGACTTTCTCCATTGAAGTTTCCATATATTGTGAGCTGACATAAGAATTTTTTGAGAGTTTTGCAGAAGCTGCAGGCAGCACATGAGGGCTGGCAGATAATACATATAAAGTTCAGAAACTCAAACATGCAAAAAATAAATGTATAGTATTTTATATAATAACAACATATTTTATATTTTTATACTGTAATAATTCAGACCTCTTCTCTGGTATAAAGTTGGGAGGACCAAAAAATTTTACATGGATTTTTCCAGATTATGGGAGTGCTGTAATCCTAGCTGCTTAACCTCCCCATGATGTGGAAGGAATAAGTGTATATTTTTTCTTTTCATAGTTGTGTATTGTCTCCACTTTTAGAATGCATACTTTTTTGAGAATCAGTCATATTCTTGTCTTTTTCTATATTTCAGCACAGATTGCCTGGCACAATGATCAATAACTACTTGATCATTGACTCACTGACTTACTGATTCTTAGGTACACATTTTGTTGAACCTGAAAGTTTTCTTCTAGGGAAGATACATTTAAGGACAGATGTCCTAAATTTGAAATTTTTTATATAGTTGGATTTGCCAGTATAGAATTCTTATATGTGCATAGATCTCCCACCATCACAAAAATACTCTGTAATATAATGCAAAATGCACACAAAAATTGAAACATTTTTTCATATTTGTTACTATCATATTGCAATTGCTTTTGGTTATAATGATGACTTTACTATTAGTAAAACCATTAATGAGCTCCGTATATATAAGATCTTTGTAATTTTTGGTTAACTGGCATATTTGGAGATAATTGTATATAATAATAATAACAATAACAACAACAATAATAATAGATAATAGATAACAGCTCACATTTCTATATTACTTTAAGGTGTACAGACCACCTGTCATATCATTTGATCCTCACAACAACTCCGGTAGATAAGTTCTATCCTTATCCCTTTCTTACAGATATAGATACTGGGGTTGAGAAAGGTTAAATCACTTGTCCAAGCTACCATAACTGATAAATACTGGTATAGTATGCATTTGAAGTCTAAAGGCCTACGTTTGATTCTTGTGCCTCATGTATTGTGTGACATTGACCAAGTCACCCAATCTTTTAGAGTCTCAGTTTCTTTTTCTTTAAAATGAGGGGGTAGGACTAGGTTATCTCTAAAGTTATGTTTAGCTATAAATCCTATGAAAATTCAATTGTTTGAGGGTTAACTAAAAGACTTTTTTGTTTCAGTGTTTTGAGACAAAAATTTTAATGTTTTAAAATGGTTATTTCTAAAGTTATAAAAAATAAGTTGTAAACAGATAATGAATATAGAGATTAATAGAGGACAGAGAGTCTATGGAGGGAGAAACTAAAATATAAACTGTTATTGAAGATACTGCCCATAGAAATTTGTTTCAAAATATAAAAAGCTATAAATACATTGTTAATTTTGTTGATGTTTAAATGAATAATGCATTATTGTTAAAATGCATTAGTTCATTTTCCTGCTTTTGTAAGTAGAGAATACTGAATACATATATATATGTGTATATATATATATATATATATACATATATATATATGTGTTGTCTTTGGATTAGTCAGGACTTTATAGTGCTTCAGGGTCATTAGTACAGAGATGGAGGCAGATGGGTTATATGTGTATTGACTTTCAGACGTATTCTTTTATTTTTTATTTTTTAAAATATTTAATATTTATTTATTCTCATTTTGTACAAATGTTTTTTATACATTAATAAAATATTCTTGTTTAAGAGTAAACAAAATACCCCCTCCCCCCCAAAAAAATAGACTTGCTTGAGCGAATAAGTAAAGGGGAGAGGAAAAAATTAAAATGAAAAAAATAATACTAATAATTGTAGGTATGGCCAGGTGGTACAATGGACAGAGCACCAGCCCTGGATCCAGGAGCACCTGAGACCGTATCTGGCCCCATACACCCAACAATCACTCAACCATGTGATATGCAAGCCATCCCAACCCCACTGCCCTGCAAAAACCAAAAAAAAAGGGGAAAAAAAGACCCAAAATAAAATAAAATAGTAATGGCGGACAGAGCATTGGCCCTTGAGCCAGGAGCACCTGGGTCCAAATCCGGCCTTAGACACTCAACAATCACCCTGATATGTGGCCCCAGGCAGGCCACCCAGCTCCATTTGCCCTGCACCCCCCAATAATAATAATAATAATTATAATAATTATAATTATAATAAATGTGCTTCAGTCTTTGTTCCAACACCAACGCTGTCGCGGGTGGATCACATTTTTTATGGTAAGTCCATTGCAAAAGTTACTTCCATATTTTTCTACTGTTGCCATTGCTGATCTCAACTCCCTCCTTTCGTATTTCTCCACTACCGTGTACTATATTTTCTCTCTCCTTTCACTCTGACTCTGCTGTAGGGTAGCTGAGTGGGGCAGCAGATAGATCCCTGGTCCGGGGGCCAAGAGGCCCGAGCCCCCCCTACCACCCCTTAGGCCCAGCATCCACCTGGCCTTATGGTCCCAGACAGGCCATCCAATCCCAGCCTCTTGCAAGAAGTAAAAAAGAAAATGTGTTATATCTGACCACTCTCCCCCCATGGTCCATCCTCTTCTCCATCACTCACATCCCCCCCCTTCCCCCCCATTCCCCCCTTCTTACTCCAGATGCCTATACCTCATTGAGTATATATGCTGTTTCCTCTCCTAGTCACCTCTGATGAGAGCAAAGATTCCCTCATTCTCCCTTGTCTTCCCCCCTTCCATATCATTGCAATAGCTCATTGTAATAAAGAAAAATCTTATTATATGAAATATCTTGGCCTATTCCCCCTCTCCTTTCTCTTTTTCCCATTACATTTCCCTTTTTTCTATTGACTCCATTTTTATACCATATTTTATCTTCAAATTCAGCTTTCTCCTGTGCTTCAACTATAAAAGCTCCCTCTATCTGCTCTATTAACTGAGAAGGTTCATATGAGTATTATCAGTGTCATTTTTCTATGCAGGAATACATGCAGTTCATCATCATTAAGTCCCTCATATTTTCCCCTTCTCCAATTAATGTGTTTCACCTGAATCCTGTATTTGAAGATCAAACCTTCTGTTCAGCTCTGGCCATTCCAACAGGAACATTTGAAATTCCTCTGGTTCATTGAAAGTCCATCTTTTTCTCTGGAAAAGGACATTCATTTTTGCTGGGTAGTTCATTGTTGGTTGCATTCTAAGCTCTTTTGCCTTCTGGTATATTATATTCCAAGCCCTATGAGCTTTTAATGTAGTTGCCACTAAGTCCTGTGTGATCCTGACTGTAGCTCCACGGTATTTGAATTGTGTCCTTCTAGCTGCTTGCAATATTTTCTCTTTGACTTGGGAGTTCTGGAGCTTGGCTATAATATTCCTAGGGGTTGGTTTTTTTGGGATCTTTTTCTCGGGGGCATCTGTGGATTCTCTCCATTTTTATTTTGCCCTCTGCTTCTAGGATATCAGGGCAATTTTCCTGTAGTAATTCTTTGAAAATGATGTCAAGGCTCTTTTCCTGATCATGACTTTCAGGTATTCCAATAATTTTTAAATTATCTTTCCTAAATCTGTTTTCCATATCAGTTGTTTTTTCAATGAGATGTTTCACATTTTCTTCTAATTTTTCATTTTTTTGGTTTTAAAGTAATGAGTCCTGATTTCTCATAAATTCATCAGTCTCCCTGAGTTCTATTCTTTGTCTGAAGGATTTGTTTTCCTCAGCGAGCTTTCTTATCTCCTTTTCCATCTGGCCAATTTTGCTTTTTTAAAAGCATTCTTCTCCTCAATAACTTTTTGAACTGTTTTATCCATTTGCCCTAAGCTGGTTTTTAGCATGCTATTTTCTTCAGCATTTTTTTGGATTTCCTTCACTAAGCTGCTGACTTTATTTTCATGTTTTTCCTGCATCTCTCTCCTTTCTTTTCCCAGTTTTTCTTCCAACTCCCTCATTTGATTTTCAAAGTCTTTTTTGAGCTCTGTCATAGCCTGAGCCCAATTTCTGTTTTTCTTGGAGTCTTTAGATGCAGGAGCTTGTGCTTCCTCATCTTCAGACTGAGTGTTGTGATCCTTCTTGGGCCCATATATGAAATATTTCTCAATGGTGTTCCTCTTTTTTTCTCTGCTTGTTCATTTTCCCAGCCTAAGCCTGTTTTGGGGGTGCTTCCTGTGCTTTTGGGACACTCCCACAAGGGTCTCAGTGTGTGAGACTCTGTTTTCCCTCCTGGTCTGTGAATGACCATAAGTGCCCCCCTCTGCCATGGGGCTGAGGTGGAGGGGGGCCCCTGCTGTTCTATGGGGGGGTCTAGACTGTGATCAGGATCTGAATGTGGTCAGAGCCCCAGAGTCCTGTTCCAGGGCAGAGGACAGAGCTCGGCAGTCTCTCTCTTCACTCCCCTCCCTAGGTTCAATGGACTCATGCCCTGGGGCCTCCTGCTTACCTGCCCCACCTGCTTCTGTTTCCTGTATCTGGAATGAAGTGGCCATGCTGCTAGCTTTGTGCCCTGAGGGCTGGACTTGCTCTGGCTGAGGTCCCTGTTTTCCCAATTTGTGACTGGTGCTCCCCGGGGTGTAGCTCAGGAAATTCCCCCGCTGCTGTGAGCTGCAGCTCCCAGCACTCTGGTGCTGCCTCTGGGAGGCTGAAGTTCTTTTGCTCTGGTGGGCTGCCCTCCAACCCCGGGGAGCAGAACCTTTCTGCTCTTTTCCAGGTTACCTTGAGTAGGAGAACTGCCTCACTGGGTCCCTCTGTGGGTTCTGTCTCTTGAAAATTTAGTTAAAGTTCTTAGTTTCGAAGATTTATGAGAGTGTGCCTAAGACACGATCGGCTCTTGTCGCCATCTTGGCTCTGCTCCCCCCCCCCACTTTCAGACATATTCTTGAAAGTTTTTTGTTTTCATTTAAAATAATTTGCCTTTTTTTCTAGTAAAAATTGAATGCATTAAATGATTTGTTTACTGAGGTTTCTAATTTGTTGAATTCTAGATATCCAGAGTTTTTTAACCTATAGGTAGGGTTAATATATTTTAAAATCTCTCCTAGAACTTCCAAGTGTTTTATCACAAGCATATTATTTTCTTTTAAAGATACAAGAAAATTAAAATTCTGCTGTTAAGAAAATTATATGTATATATGTACATAGGTGCATACATAGGAATATATAACATACACATATATGTATATATATATATATATATATATATATATATATATATACATGTATGTATTATGCACATGTAAGTATGGGGTCCCAAAAGTTGCTATTGCAATTGTGGCTGCCCTATAGTAGCTTAAAACTGTCCTGACTCTAGACTTTTTGGAGCACCCTGTATATCTTGTTATAAACAATGTTGCCATCTGGTGGAACCAAAGCATACTGTCCATTTCTCTGGATTTTTTTTTTCATATCATATACAAGCAGATACTACTACAGGTTATCTTTTTTTTTTTCATTTCTTTTTTGGTATCTTTAATGCCTGTTCTACCCCAATCTACCTCACTTTCCCAATATGATTCTCCCACACTGGACTCTTTATTTTTTTTTTTTGCATAAAACTGACTGATGAAGTAGCCACAACTCATAAGATATACAACATGTTGCCCTTGCAGTCCTTCACCTTATCTCTCTATTTAGAGGAGACAAATGGGATGAAACCTGATGTCTAGGACCAAGAGTGTTGATTATAAGTGTGAATTCCCTTGCCTTTTGGTGCTCATAGGATAGAAAGTAGTACATGTAGAGGAGGAAGGGACCATAGAGACCTTGTAATCCAACCCCATCACTTTATAGATGAGGAAACTCAAGATCATTCAGGCACCAAATATCAGAAATTACTTTCATTTACTTTGCTATGCTCATTGCGTGTGTGTAGAAGTGTAAATTCTTTTTTTTCCCGCTTTTTTGTGTCACTTTGAAAAAATCTTTACATATTTCTCCGAATTGTCTATATTTGTCATTTCTTATAGTATAGTAGCATTTCATTTTATAATAATTTGCCATAATTATGTCATTTCTTGATCAGTGGTCTTAATTTACATTTTTTTTGCAATCACAAAAATGACTGCTTTGAATATTTTGGTATAGATAAGACTTTTCTGTCATTGACTCCCTGCCTAGGAGTGGAACAGCTAAGGTAAAAGGGGAAAGATATTTCAGTATCTCTTTGATTCATATTTTTAAAAGACTAAATTTAGGAAGAAAGATACTGATTCTAATAATTCAGTAACAAGGTATTATTGGGTGTGGTTGCTTCAGAGAATTCATTATTGGTCATATATATCTATAAAGTCAGTATCCAGGCTTTGTGGATTTTTTTAAATCTGAAAGACATCTTCCTACCAATTAGCATGTTTCTGGTCTTTTTTTGGACAATTTTCTTTATATTCCCTGAGAAATTATTTTAATATTTTTCATGATTATATGATCTCATCAGTGTCAGTTCTCCCTCTAGTGGTGGAGATCATGAACTATTCATGCCTTATACTTCAAAACATTTTGTCCAAGACATTCCATAAATCCTTTCAGAGAACATGTCTAAGCAAGATATATTTTCTTTAAAACCCCTTCCCCCAAATTGTAAAATATATTAGGAAGTCATACAAATAGGCATTTATCTACTGGTTTGAACCATCTTATGTCTTGGGATCATGTATAGAGTCACAGGGCTTCAGACTTCAATGTTCTCATTTTACAGATGAAAATACTGAGGTCCAGTGAGATTGATTTGCCCAGAGTCACATGGGAGGTAAAAATAGAAGCAGGATTTGAATCCATATTTTCTGGCTCCACATCCAAGAGTTTTCCCAGTATACCTTGCTGCCCCCATCATCTCTGCCAATATAATGTTAAGATCTACAGGCTTAATTATATGTCAATCCATGTTTTGTTTTGTCTGGATCTATGATTTCATTATTGGGTACTATTGCATGAACACTCCCTCCACTGTCTGTAACGGATAGTTTTGGGGGGTCTGTATTTTTGTCTGTGATACCATGTTGTTTCTTTGTGAGGCTTGCATATGGCCACACAGCTAATATGTAACAGGATGTGAAAACCCAGGTCTTCATAATTTTAAGATTGGACTTCTATTGGTATGCTGTGCTGCTTATCTATCTATCTATCTATCTATCTATCTATCTATCTATCTGTCTATCTAAGTCTCACTCTCTATCCAATCATGTCTGTCTGCCTCTCTATCTGTTTGTCTATCTATTTATCTGTCTATCTAATCTGTCTGTCTGTGTCTGTCTATTCATGTCTGTCTGCCTATTTATCTGTCAGTTTGTCTGTCTATTGAACTGTCTATCTTTCTGTGTCTATCTAACTGTCCATCCATTCATGTCTGTCTGTCTGTCTATCTATCTCTCTCTCTGTCTATCTAATCATGTCTGTCTGCCTATCTATTTATGTTTGTCTATTTTTTTATCTGTCAGTCTATCTATATCTGTCTAATCTGTCTGTCTGTGTCTGTCTATCCAATCATGTCTGTCTATCTATTTGTCTGTCTATCCATTTATGTCTATCTGCCTATTTATCTGTTTGTCTGTCTATTGAACTGTCTATCTATCTGTGTCTAATTGTCCATCCATTCTTGTCTGTCTCTGTCTATCTTTCTATGTCTAACTACCCATTCATTCATGTCTGCCTGCCTATCTATTTATCTGTCTGTTTATCTATCTATCTAGATATCTAACTGTCCATCCATTCATGCCTGTCTAACTATCTATCTGTATCTAACTGTCCATCCATTCTTGTCTGTCTATCTAAACTATCTCTCTCTCTCTATCTAACCTATCTGTCTGTCTGTTTCTAACTGTATCCAATCATGTCTGTCTGTCTTTCTTTGTCTTTCTATCTATTTATATCTGTCTATTTATCTATTTGTCTATCTATCTAGATATCTGTCTATCTATCTGTGTCTAACTGTCCATACATTCTTGTCTGTCTAAACTGTTTATCTTTCTAAATTCATTCCCTCCATCTTTTTTCTTTATGTAGATTGTGACAAGTATTTGAGTTTGTCTACCTATTAAAAAGCCTGTCAATGCCCTCTGGAACAGTAAGGACAGAAGGGTTGATGGTCTTGATAACTAATCTTTGTATTCTTCAATTTCAGGAGAACTGATTAACCTTGCTATGTATTGTGAAAGAATAAGGAGGAAATTCTGGCCAGAGTGGCACCATGATGATGACAATACCATCTATGAATCTGAGGAAAGCAGTGAAGGCAGCAAGACCCACACTCCACTGCCGGATTTCAGCTTCTATTCAAGGACAGAAACCTTTGATGATGAAGGGGCAGAGAATAGTATATCCCGAACGCCAGACACAGACTTCACTGGACACTCCCTCTTTGATTCTGATGTGGACATGGATGACTATACAGACCACGAACAATGCAAATGATGCTCAGGCATGCTGGCCCTCCTTTCTCAGAGCTGTCACCTCTTGGGGTCGGTCCAGTGTTCCCAGGTAGTGCACCACACCTCCAGGGAGGGAGAACTCCTGGTATGTGGCACATACAGTTCTCCTGTCTTAACTGGACTAGGTCAGCCTTATTTCTTTTTGTAACAAAAGACCAAGACAAAGAAAAAACCCACAAATAGTGGGGGGGAAAGCTGTTCAGATAGCTCCATTTAAAACACAAACAGCCAACAAAGTCAACATGGTTCCTGAAATCCATTTTTGTTTTCATGAGAAAACTAATATCTAAGTCAGTTTGGGTGGAGCCCTGGGCAGGGAAAACAGAGAGATGGGTCTATAGGGAAGTACACATGATAAAGCCAAGGGCCTAGTTGACAGAGGAATCCTTGAAATTTCTATACCTGCTTACAATGGAAGTAGTTGAAAGATGTCAAAATGGAAGAATGTAGTTTTTTTTTCTCCTGGTGGCTGCTTGTCCTGTGTGTATGTGAATTATATGTTCCTAGAGGCAGAATAAATCAAATCAACAAATATTTATTGAGCTCCTATTGTGTGCAAAGCACTGTGTTGGGTGCTAATCAGGAATATGCTTCTTCTAAGCTCTGCCAGTCACTCGCTGTGTGACCTTGGACAAGTCACTTAACTTTTGTGTGCCTCAGTCTCCTCTGCCTGTAAGATGGGGATTATAATAATTTCCACCTACCTACCTCACAGGGATATTGTGAGGATTCATGAGATACTATACAATAAGGCTCTTTGAACCTTTGGGAAGAATGGCGCTACATAGACATAAAATATCATTTATCTTTGTGATTTATATGTGTGAGGTACTGAGGGAAGGAAAGGAATTTTAGTCCATCAACTGGTTAGACAAGGGCACCATCCTAGCAGATGAAGTATATATACAGGTGGGGCACTTATGACTCATCATTCCTTTTCTCATCCTTGCTTGAAATCTTTTTTTTGAAAGAAGGCTGCAAACCATAGGACAACTGAAAACATTCTGATATTTTTCTGTGTCACTGAAGAATAATATTCTTTTTCTTGTCTGCCTCCTATGGGCTCAGTAGCCCTGTCTCTCCCACCCCCAGGATATTAATTTGCCATTTTTTATTTGAAGGCAGTAAAGCACAGATGAAGGAGGCAACATTTTATAGATTTGGGTAATTAGGAGCTTGCCTATTAAAAAAAGAATTCTCTTTTAAAAAAAACTAACAAAAACAAATCCAAGACTTTGTGGGAGATACTGAAAAGTTGCAGTAGGAAGAGAGCCAACTTATTCATATCAGAACACTTAGGCACTTCAGTGATAGGTGCTGCACAGTTCTACTAATGTAACTTCTGATATTTTAGCTTCTAGCTCTGAAAGAGGGCAATTACTGAGGTTAATCTGGTATTCTTAGTGATTTGCTCTCCCCTTAGTACTAGACTTTATTGAGATTGTTTTAAAAAAGGTATCTCTTCTGCTAATGATATTTTTGTAGATTGATGGAACGTGGGTTTGAGAATCTTTGAATAACAATCAGGAGAGACCTTAAAGTTCAGCTAATCACCTCTCATTATTGGTTCAGATAGTTTGGGTAGAGGCTAGAGGTTTGGATAAATCTACTCAAGAGATCTAGTCCATAAAGCAGCACCTGAGATTTCAAATTAACTAATCAGCCCCCTTCGTTGAGATTATGAAAGGGATAAAGATTCCACAAGGCAATGATTCTTTTCAGATTTGGGGGCTGGTAAAGAGGCAACGTCTTGAATCATGAGACCCAAATGGTGATTACAGACTAATTAAATTTTTCCTGGTTTAATATCTCAAATATAGTTTTTGTAAGGAAATTCTTAGGAAATTGCAGTTGAATCATAAAAGGAAAATAGGAAGAGCATTTGTGTCTCTCTAGGCAACAATTTTAGTGCCTTTGTAGAGAACATATAGCTAAAGTTCTGAAAACAGAAATGGGAGTGTGTGAGATCAGGGAAGTTTATTCCACAGATAATTGCCTCTAGGAATTACAGGAAGGGATTCTAGGGCTAACATCTAATAAAAACCATTCATGTCTGATAAAACTCTTTTGGTCTTTATGGAGTAAATGTAAGAAGTGCAATTGGAGCCAGGAATACCTACTGACTTCACCAACTCAGTTTTGAGTCTCTTTTTGGAAAAGGTTGCTATTCTCCTATCATCCTTTAGAGAAGGAGTGGAATGTTGTTGGGACAGGCTGGTCATGGATAAAATGACTGAAATGTGATCAAACTACTAACAAGGAAAAATGAATATAGTGAATATAAAGATGATACATATCTATTTTAAAATATCAGTGATTTTTGAATCCCTGGCAAAGAAAGAATTGTCCCTGAAATTCTAATCAGTATGGGTTTGGGAACCTTCTTTATTTAGTTGTTGGATTAGTTATAAAATTGTCTGAAAGTTTGCTTACAATCTGAGGAAGGCAGTGTGGTATAATGGAAAAGGAAAAGAATTTGGAGTCAGAGGATCTGAATAGTCCTGCCACTTATTGCCTGTGTGACCTTGGGTAAGTCACTCAATTACTTCATTTTCTTCGGTGTAAAATTCAATGACTTTTAAGGTCCCCTTGAAGTCTAAATTGATGAATCTTTGAATAGTGCCACAAGTGTTTGTGTATATGTGTGTGACATATATGAACTGCTAAATATGCACATGTGTATGCAGTTGTGTATTGTGAACATATGTCTAATTTGGAGTCTATTAAAATGGAGGCCCATCTTGCAAAAAGTGAATAGAAAGCAAATTTAATTCAGATGATTTAATCTACTTTACTTTGGTGTTGAATCAGAATTTCTTTTTGGGAACCTCAGTGGGAGTTTGCATCTCTGTAGACAATTGTTCATGTAAATGGAAATCTGACTATTAGCTAAGATAACCATATAATACTTTTGTAAAATGAAGTCTAAAGCATAACAAATATTCACAACATGTCTGTAACTTGAAGCAGTCTTCCATTTTAAATCCCTAAACTTTTTCAGAATTTCATTTTCTTTATATCTGGGTTTGGAATTTCCTAGTCTTTGCTGAAAAAGTGTTTTCTTCAAGAAAGACCTGGAATTTGGGAAGATGATAGGAGGGGATGTATCATTTGTCTATATTTGGAGGACTTTCCCTATAGAACTCTTTTGGGAAATCAGAAGACTCTCAAACCAATCATATTATCACTTCCGCTGGCAAAAAGCAAAAACAAAACAAAAATATGGGCAACCATGAATGAATCCCAATCAGCATGGTAAAAGGGAAAGTATAATGAATTAGGAGACAGAGGAAGTGAGTTCAAATGCCACATCTGCTACTTACTTCTTGTGTGATCTTGGGCAAGTTAGTTAACTTTTGTGTACTTTAGTTTCCTCTACTGTAAAATGAGAGGTGTTGGACTTCTGATGGCTTCTGAGGTCCTTTCTATCTCTAAATCACTTATCTTGTTATCATTACTAAAATTAATGTTTTAATGAGTCACCCATGGTGGGGCATTATTCCTTTATGCAGAAATTAAACAAACATTTATTAAGAATCCACTGTGTTCCATAGACATGCAAGGTTTGGAACATATTAAGTTGAAAGTGAAGCCTTATTTTCTCTCAAGTAGTTTACATTCTCTTAAAAGAGATGATATGCACATATTTAAGTACAAACATAATAATAATCCAAAATAAATTGAAAGTAGTTAAGGGAATAAGGGCATTAGCTGTTTAAGGGATCAGAAAAGAACTCAGGAGAAAAAGAGCTTGAATTAAGAGTTTGAAGGAGGTAAGGGAATCTCAAGTGGAAGAGAGGAGGGAGAATGTTCCGGAGATGGAGACAACCAGGATAAGGGCATGGAGATGGGAGATGGGGTTTCTGTTTCTGTGTGAGTAGCAGCAGGAAAGCTATTTTGGCTGCATCCTAGAGTGTTGAAATGGGAGTAATTTATGAAGAATTTGGAAAGATAGGTTGAGGCCAAGTTGTGAAGGGTTTTAAAAAGCCTGTTTTATCCTAGAGATAATAATTGTCATATAAAAATAAAGAAAAGTAACATTAGTATTTTGTAAACACTAGCTTTGTGGACCAGTAGGAACACTTGTAGGCCAGATCTAAGCAGCAGGGCCTTCATTACTTATATCTCTCATATTCTGTATTTTAGGATATCTGCACAAAAGCAGAATGGGCAGAATTTGAATCGGAAATCTGTCAAGGCTTTTAACTTGACAAGTTGAAAGAAAGCATAAAAATACAGTCTCTTAGAATAGCAAAGGATCTTAGAGATCAGTTAATTCAGGCCCTTTGTTTTTAAGTTGTATCTTGTTCTGGTCCCTCTGACCACTCCCCATTCCTCATTTCCTTTTCTAGTCATTATGTTAAGTTTTAGCAGAAAATAAGATTGCAAAGGGGAAACCTTGAACAAGTTGTCCCAAAGTCCAAAGACATATAATTTACAAATTGTAACTTATATTTACTAAAATTCACCATGCTTGGACATATTTCACAATTTTATAAATGATCAATTCAGAAGCCCAGAGATATGAGGAATTTCCCCAAGGTCACACAGCTAGGAAGTAGCAGGTTATGGATTATAAATGAAGTTTTTTGACATCTAGTTCAATACTCTTTCAAGTAGACTACATTCATCTTGCTCTTCCCCAAATCCCAAATGACTCTTCCCATTTTCCTATTTCCTGGTCTCCCAGTCTTGAAGGCCCAGAAACCTCTTTGATTTTTTCCTGTACCTCACTTCCCATATTGAATCAGCCACATGGTTCTGTTTTTCTTCCTTCAGTGTCCTTCAAACATATTCTCATAATTCTCACCAAACCTGGAGTCAGAAAGACTTGATTCAAATAGGATTCAGATACTTAGTGTGTGACCCTGGATAAGTCACTTAATCCTATTTGCCTCAGTTCCTTATCTGTAAAGTGAGCTGGAGAAGGAAAGGGCAAGTCACTCCAGTATTTTTACCCAGTAAAGGTTCATGAAGATCTGGACACAACTGAAAGGTCTGATCAACAATTCCCACCAAAATTCAGACCATGATAGACTCTTAGCTGCTCTCTCTGGTTCTAATCTCTTCTTCCATTCTAGTCCTTCCTGATTAAACTTCCAAAAATCACTTCTTTGATCATGTCATTCCCTTGGTCAAAGACCTTTATCACATAGAAACTGTGGCCATTCAAAATATTGGCTTAGTATCTGACCCTAAACTTACTTTTCCAGGTACTTACTAATCTACTGTTCCTCCCCTATGTGAACCTTATACCCTAACTACACTGTCCTACCTATTATTGTCTGAACCTACCTTGCATTTTCCAACCTCTCTGTCTTTGATCATACTCCCACTGCCAGATTATCCTCACCCCTCTCTTCTCCTTATCTTAATTATAGTTATCCTTTAAGATCCAATACTAGGTTCTTTTCTACCATGAAGCCTCCTTTGACCACTTCAGTTTATAGTGATCTCTCTATCCTTTGAATTTATAGCCTATATTATCATGGTTTAGTGGAACGTGGAAAGAACAGTTATGTAAGAAATGCATTTAAGGTTAGAAATGGAACTCAAATTATAGCAATAAATTGTGCTATTTAAATTCATCATACATTACTTTCATCCTCATAATACAGAAAAGCAAAAAAATTAAATAAACTGAATTTCAACAGGAATGCAAGGTTGTATGGGTGTTGGGGAAGGGACAGAACTGTCGTAAAAGATAACAGATAGGAAAATAGTTTTGAATTTCAAATTTAAATGAAGTTTAGTGTTTTTGGTAAAGAAATTCCTTTTAGGGGCAGCTAGGTGGCGTAGTGGATAAAGCACCGGCCCTGGAGTCAGGAGTACCTGGGTTCAAATCTGGTCTCAGACACTTAATAATTGCCTAGCTGTGTGGCCTTGGGCAAACCACTTAACCCCGTTTGCCTTGCAAAAACCTAAAAAAAAAAAAAAGAAATTCCTTTTAAATTTAATTTTTTTAAATTTGTGGTTAAAAAAACACACGAACAGATAGTATAGTGAAAGACTCTGTGGGGTCGGCTAGGTGGTGTAGTGGATAGGGACCAGCCCTGGAGTGCCTGAGTTCGAATCCAGCCTCAGACACTTAATAATTACCTAGCTTTGTGGCCTTGGGCAAGCCACTTAACCCTGTTGCCTTGAAAAAAAAATGAAAGACTGTGTGACATAATGGAAATAGATTAGCCCTAGAATAAGAAGACCCTAGGTTCAAGTTGCACCTCTGTTACCTATTACCTATGATTAATTTAAGTAAGCCATTTCATACGATCCCTAAGTTTCTTTCTCTGAAAACTGAAGAGGTCAGTCAGATCTTATCCTTCTGGTTCTTGATCCTGTGATCCACCTGATAATGAAGAAGGTGATTAATAATATTTATTAAACTCTACTATGTAGAAGGAAGGGCACTAGGTGGTGCAGTAGAGAGAACTCTGGGTCTGAAGTCAGGGAGACCTGAGTTCAAATGTGGTCTCAGACCCTTACTGTGTGACCCTGGGCAAGTCACAACTCTGTTTTTTCAACCATAAAATGAGTTGGAGAAAGAAATGGCAAACTACTCCAGTATCTATGCCAAAAAAACTACATTATGCCAACGACTAGAGATTCAAAGACAAAAGTAAAGCAGTCTCTGCTCTCAATTAACTTATTTTCCAAAGGTGGAGACAACATTTCTATATCTAAGTATATACAGAATATACAGAAAATGAATATAGATAGTTTTGGGAGGGAGAGTATTAACACCTGGAAAGAATTACAAGAGCTTTGTAAAGAAGTGGTCATTGAACTGAGTCTTGAAGGAAATCAGAATCTAAAACTTGGAGGTAAGGAACATGTGCATTCTAGGAATGAGGGACAAAAGTAACTGAATCAAAGAGTGTACATTAGGGTTTAATGAAGAAGGACCCTGGACAGTTATGAAGAGTAATTAGATTCAAAGTACTCATATTTTTTCAAGCTGGACTCATCAGTTGAGCACCTTTTTCTTGCTAGCAGACAGCTCAAACTGCTCTAGGGGTGTGTGTGTGTGTGTGTGTGTGTGTGTGTGTGTGTGTGTGTGTGTGACTGCAAATCATCTGGAAAGGGATTCTTGCCTTTTAAAGGTCTTAAAGAGCTTGTCCTCTTTAAGTTCTTTGTGTTGATCATTTGTATGAGTATTATTTTCAGAAGGAGGTAAATAAATGCCTTTGATATGAAACAACTCAGGTTATTTTTCTGATTATTTTCTGATATTTTCTGATTAGTTGTGTTTTCCTCATCAAGACTTTGAGGCTGGATCCAGGTTTTCTAAGAGGAGCAGAGTTGGCAAAACACTTTCAAATAGAAAGCATATGGTCCAAATCCATATGCCTGACAAGCAATTTATTCCAAATCTTGAAGGTCTTATGAAGATTATTCACATAATATTGCTATAACTTACAAAGTTTAGAAGTATTTGGTATTGGTAGTGATTTTAACACAGCCTAATTAAACTCTGTTGTACCTATGGCAGAGGCTTACAAATACAGATTGTGTGTGTGTGTGTGTGTGTGTGTGTGTGTGTGTGTGTGTGTGTGTTTGCCCTTCTTTGCCCATAACTTTCCTAGTTTTTGCTTCAGGTCCCTGTTGGTAAGTTTCTTGGCTCAGGAATCCAGGCAGGTGTTGGTCATGAGGACTGTCTTGAGGAGTGTGAGTCCAGCAAATCACGAGACTGGGGCTAGGGATGTGTCCTCTTCAGGAATACTGACCCCCAATGTTTCTGGCCTAAAGGACTTGTGTCTAGATCTAGGACTTAAATCAAAGCCTTCCCTGGAGTTCTGCCAAACAAAAGGAATTGCTTTAAAAAGCATCCCAAGGATTGTCCTTGCTCTCTTCCTCCTCCTCTCAAATTTCTAGAAAAAACCCAAACCAACACTTTCTTTTTAAAAAAAAAGATTTTTATTGACATCTTTTGTTTTTACATGATCTATATTTGCCCTTACAATCTACTCCTTCCCTCTCTGATAGTCCTCTCTTGTAATAAAGATTTTTTTTAAAGAGAAAAATATTCAGGAGAACCAATTATCATATAAAAATACCTGATATTATATATAGTATTCCTTTCTTGCCAACCCCACCATGCAAAGAATTTGAAGAGGAGGCTGGGAATATCTTTTTCACAATTTTTATTTGAGGCCATCCTTGTTCTTTCTAATTTTTACCAACTTAATTTTCTTTTTTTTGTGTCACTTTCAGTTTTATGTATTTTGCTTTTATATTACGTATGTATATTTACAGATTGCTCCCACTTTGTGAGAGTTTTCTTGTAACAAAGTAAAACACTTAAGTAAAATTAATAATAGAGTGATCTCACAGGAAAGTGCATGCAACTTTTCACACTGTTTAAAAAAAATGAACAAATCTATTTTTCTCTCCTTCCCACTCCTTACCTATTGCAAAAGTAAAAGGAAAAAATTCCTCCAACAGATATACATCATCAAGCAAAACATTTTCCAAATGGCTGTGTTCAGTATCTATCTAATCTATCTATTTATCTATCTTTATCTTAAATACCTCATCTTTCTGTAATGGATATAGTTGTATCATTGATTCTCAGGAATCTTTGGTCCTTGTGTTGATCAGAGCTTTTGCAGCTCTTCATATTCAATTGTTTTGTGATTATTATTGTTTCCATTTATGTTGTAGTAATTATGTACATTGTTTTCCTGGATCTGCTTACTTCACTTTGCATTGTCATAGAAGTTAGGCCATGTTCCTTTGTCTTCAACATAAAAGCTAATTTCCCATTTCAATATTGCAACTGTAATAGTGTAATTCCAAGACAATGCCTGCATGAAACCACAAACAATTATCTAATCTAATAAAAGAAATCCGTTGGTTGAATGGAGCAATCAGCACATTGAATTTGACAGCTTTGTCTCAAAAAAAATTTTTTTGTTAGTGTTGCATGGACAATCCTTTCTTTGTGGTTCTTGGTTGGCTTTTTTTCTTGCTCTATGCAGTTTTGGAAAATAGCCACTGCTTATAATTTTGAATATAATAAATCAATTGTTATTTAAAGCATTAAATTGATATTTATCATTATTAATTTCATCAGTCATAAGCATTTATGCAGCATTTAGTTTTCTTCTCTTGTTGACAGCCATTGATTTTTGTCTGTCATGGCTCCTTTCAAAGGAAGATGATTATTTTGTCCTTGTGGCATGCCATGCTTCATCCATCCAACAGATTTCTTACTTTACAACCTTGTTGTGACCAGTCAATTTCTTTTTCCTCTTATAAGCACCAATACTTTGAAATGCCATACTAATTTATTGCTAATGAGCAGAATTATAGAGGGAATATGATTATGTTTTTAGAGTATCTTCAAAAAAGGAAATCTTTTTCTTTCTTTTTTGGATTTATTAATTATTATCATTTTCTTAGAGCAACTTAAAATGAGATATATCCCCTCCTGTTTGATTGGAACTCTCTGTGAGAAGTTCTTTTGGTTCATTAAAACAGAAATCATGTCCCTATGGTTTCATTTTTACCTTTGACAAATTGCATCTGAAATGTTTTGGAGCAATAGGCTAAACACAATTTTCAACTTTGCAAGGGAGATAGGTTCCAGCAGTGGTGACAAGTTTGTCTTATTTCTGTCATGATGAGTTTACCTCAAGTAAGCCTTTTGGAATCAGACCTAGTGCTCACATAGTTTTTTTCCAGTGAACTGTCCTATGGAGGATGCTTGACAATTGGAATTTCTCTGATGGCTGGGGGTTTCTGGATAGTGATAGTAAGAAAAAGGATAGTCTGAGTCCTTTATTTAGCAGCATTGGTACATTTAGTGGGAGGAGAGGGAATAATTATGTTAAATCAATATGAACTCTAGGGGTGAAAAAACTGAGGTCTGCATTTCAGATCGGGCAACCTCTGCTCATGTTTTCTTGGGATTTAGCATCTCTCAAGCAAATGAAAACCAGCAGGTTGAG